>NW_020175011.1:577644-616670 GCF_003031525.2 Neophocaena asiaeorientalis asiaeorientalis
AAAAAAAAAAAAAAAAAGTTCAACAAGGATCTACTGTATAGCACAGGGAACTCTACTCAATACGCCATAATAACCCGTATGGGAAAAGAATCTGAAAAAAACAGAGATATATGTATAACTGAATCACTTTGCTGTATACCTGAAACTAACACAACATTGTATGTCAACTATACTCCAATACAAAATAAAAATTAAAAAAATAATAAACAGTAAAAAATATTGGTGAAACTGATGTCTTAGAGTCCCTGACGATTCGGGTTTAATTCTCTTTTACTTTAAAATTGTGTGATTTGGGCTTCCCTGGTGGCGCAGTGGTTGAGAATCTGCCTGCTAATGCAGGGGACACAGGTTCGAGCCCTGGTCTGGGAAGATCCCACATGCCGCGGAGCAACTAAGCCCGTGAGCCACAACTACTGAGCCTGTGCGTCCGGAGCCTGTGTTCCGCAACAAGAGAGGCCACAACGGTGAGAGGCCCGCGTACCGGTAAAAACAAAAAAACAAAACAGGTAGCTAGAACAGTTCCAAAACTGAACTGGTTAAAATGTGAACAGGTGCTGGGATCTGTAAGTCCTGGGGTCCATGTAGGGGATGTTTTGCTAGCACTCACAGGATGTCAAACCAGATGTGTAATAAGCCTTTACCCTAAGTGCCTCAAAGCATTAAAAGAGACTGGACACATGGATTTAAAGCCCATGACAAAATTATTAATCCGTTATTTTATAATGCACAGTGAATATCTAAAAGAATCAAGTCCTCTGCTCCCCCTGAGGTGATCTAACTGTATTTTAAAACGGGGACCTAGAAAATGGTAGCCTTTCCGGATGTATCTGCAGAATGCTGCCTGGATAAACGTAAATGAATGAATGAAAAAATGACCAAGCTAAAAGATCCTTTACTAACCTGATTCACTATCCTCATTGCGTAGATGAGAACAGTGAGGTCTAGAGAGATTAAATGAAATACCCAAGCTCTCACATATATTTTTTTCAATACACCTTAACTGAAGGCTCACTAGGTGCCAGGAAAACCAGGACTATAAAAATGAACAGAACTGCCTTTTTCCTGTGTGAATGAGCACATTCCCCTAGACGGTTTGTAACATTACATCTATCATTGGTTTCCACTGGCTGTGCAAGTGAAACGTCCACGTTCACAAGTCAGAGGCTCAGAAAACCTTGCTTTTCCTCAGTTACAAAATAAACAGATCAGTAAACCGGGTCAGCCTCTTCTTTCTCTGAGCCCCGCACAGCCGCCAAATTAGGATCTCAGAGACTGATCATGTAACCAGAAAACCCCCAGTCTGGAGCCAGGCCACAACTACCAGAGTGTTCTGACTGATGGTGGGCAAAGGGCATGGGGACAACAGATTCGTTTTTCCACCTTTCTAGAAAGGGACGTTAAGGTGGAGACAAGGGATGGGCAAAGGGAGCGGGAGATGGAGGGTTTTCACAAAAAGCGTTTACATTTTACCTCAAGAAAAAAATCTGTTATTGTCTTTAAATTGATGACTAATTAATGAAAAATATTCAATACAATTCAGTTACGCCTGTTTGAAGGAGTGGAAGAAAAGTCGCAAGAAGGCAGTGATTAAAGAACGTCAGTGAGAAATATAATCAAAATTGCAATACTATGTCTTATTTTCTGGCTTGCTCCCTGGGGTGGGGAGTGAAAGACAGGGGAAAACAAAAATGTAGAAGAAAAGAGAAAAGAGGGAGGTGAAAAAAGTACAGTTAATCTGGAGATAAATTTTAGTTCCTATTCACCAGAGCTATAATTTCCAGAGTGATTACCTACCTACCTACCTACCTACCTGTTGCCCGTGCCTTCACTGGGTTAGCTGATAAAACCATTGTTCACAGCTCTTTCTCTGCTTCAATCCTAGGAGAGATTTTATTCTAAAGTGGCTGGTCTAACAGCTCATTGCTTCTCAGGCTGTAGTTCTCATGACAAAAATTACACTGTCCAGAAAGCAAGATAACTTCTTCTTGAGTTGGAATTTGCCTCCTGGCTGGAACTTTGCCATCTCTAGTCCAGTTATCCAAGATTCTCAAAAAAAAAAAAAAAAAAATCAAATGTTTTGGTCAACTCATATTCTAGAAAAGGGCTTGCTACCTACTTGGCAACTATTTTAATCACAACTCTACCTTCAGACTCTTGATTTTACAATCAAAATTTCCTTTCTGAAATACATCTTGGCTATAAAAATAAAAATTTAATTAGACAAATATGCAAAGTGACCTTTAAAAATTAAAGGCTAACTCCCTTTACTCTCTAAATCCTACTGGGCCACGCGTGGCCGTACAAATCGGCACAAGTCTAACCTGTTTCCCTTATGATTTCTACGCTCTTAGGCAGATTTCCATTTTATTTTTTCAAGTCTAAGTTGCTTACAGGGGAATATTTCAAAGCAGGCTCCAGTTCCTGGTGTCTTCATGTAACTCTGGTTTTTGTTACTAAGGAAACACTTCTTTGCTATGCTACACTGTAAATCTTTTAATTCCTCTTTCTCCTAATTCTTAAGGAATCCGTTTAAACTGCAAAAGCAAATACTATGAGAGCATTTCATAAAACACACAGTTTGCAAGCCAATTTATTTTAAAAAACGTAAAAGTAATTTAACCTCAAAATTTCATATTAAATTTTGCCATTAGAAATTCAAATTCAAGCACTCATACAGGGTAAATGGATAAACAGAGGTAGTATATGATAGATAAATCTAGCACATTTATCATGATCCTGTAATGTTTATCAGAATAAAGGAAGACGGCAAAGATAAGTCAGAGACTGGTACAAAATTTAAGGGTAAAACCATCTGAGCTTGCACGAAATGCAGGCAATATTTAATTATACATTAATTCTTAAATGCTTTGTTCCAAAATGTTTACTCAGAAACTCAATTCTTCCTTCTACAAACAGTGACTGAGATCATACTTTGTTCAATAAAGTATACGGAATACGATGATATGTTACATCCCCGACCCAGCGGGGAAAGAACATATACAGAAATAACCACAGAACAAAGCAAAATACGCTAAAGGCTAAAGAAAGGCACAACATGCTATGAGAGGTGAACAGAAGGAGTCTATTGCTGACTGAGGTATTGGGAGAAGCCCTAATGTAAATGAGATGTTTGTACTGGGCCCTCTTACCAGTTCAACAAGCCAAGATGGCGGCTATGAGAAGAAGAACATATATTCCAAGGAATAGTTCAGGCACTGGGCATGATACTGAGAATTTACATACTGTTAAGTTGACCAGTGTCCTAGGGAAGATGGACAGAGTGAATTCACAAACAGGCCAATGAATCTGAGTTTTGAACTTTAATACACTGATTATGGGGAGAATTTTGGGTGTTTTTAGTGGGGCCGGAGATATAAAATAATTCAGAGGGGAAATTCAAAACTGGAAAGTAAACTCGTCTGCACAAGGTAGAATGACATACTCTCACTCTTATCAAATCTGATTTGGGATTTCCTCAGCAATTAGGCGTCTACTAGACCACCAGGATTCACCATTCAGCAAAATCATGAGTCATGTACTGACATTTACTAAGGCTTTGCATATCTGTAAGTAGGTATGCATTTTCAATTCATCACACAAAATTAAAAAATGATGAAAAGTGCCTACAAAACATCCCAACTAGAATCTCAAATTTACACATTTTGTAGGAGCCCTTATAATCATCTCCACAGATGTACCTCTAAAGTCTATTCTGAAAACCCTGCTTTTACTGGAGTCAACTATTATTAATTCAGAGAATTAAGTGGGGAGACAGGAGTAAGGAGTGGTGTTATCACAAAGGACCAAATTAGAGGAAGACAGTTCTCATTTTAGACTCCACAGCTGATATTAGCATCAGGGAAATACTGACCCAAGGCTGAAGGAGGAATTGTAGTCCAATCAGCCAGAAAGAAACATCTGAATGAGTCATCCAACCAAAATAGTGGAAAACAGACATCAAAGGTGATACACAGGGTGAAAAACATAAAGTTGGGTCTAGTTTTAAATAATAGCAAATAATCTGGAGCAGTTCATTTTTATCGCAAGGTATAGAACGGAGCAGATAAGCTGGATTGAAAAGGCCAAGGATGGTATGCTACGCGATATTTAAAGAATAACGATGCCACTTTCTAGCAATCCAAACAAAAATTACTAATGTCAAAATAAAACAAAACAGATATAATGGCTGTAGTGAATTTAAACTCTGAAATGTGCACAGAGATGCTGAAATTATAATGTTGGGTGACATTTACTGCATTATTTAGTCTATCTACCAGTTATCGTCTCTCCAGGTTTTGTTGTAATAGCCAGATGCAGAGCTGTGAGAAAACGAAACTCCCAGCAATGGTACCTGTCCTTTTGGTGAGGGATTTGAAGGTACAACTATTCTTTTTGGTGAGATCTCTGAACTCTCCATTTGGCCAACCTGCTCTTCAGGTTTGCCTGTCTTCCTTAGAGGGTGTTTTAATTATGGGGACAGAAAATGCTTTATTCTTAAGATTACTTGCAACAGTTATTAAGAGACTCTTATGTGACAGACAGATTAGGTAGCTAGCTAGCTAGATAGATAGAAACAAATCCCTCTGCCAATCCCTCAATCTGTCCCTCCTTTCCTTATTTTCCTATTTTACATATTTAATCAGGTTACTCTTGAAATCTCTAATGTTAACCTGTATTCTAGGCAGGAGAATTACATGACTGAATTCTCTATCTGATGTGGATTCTTTTATGTGTACCATTTTCTCTACGATCTTGTCATCAGAAATTATGTTTTGCTTTTCTATGCCAATCCAGAATCTCTGTCTCTCTGTGATCAGCTCAATTCTAGCCTCTTCGTGAGAACTTCCTCGAAGGCAGCATCTCTTCCCTGAATTTCAGCACTCATCATCCCCACTCTAGCAACTTAGCGGTTCACGATAACCCACTATATATGAGTTTCACATGGTCCCACTATGTAATTCCATATTCTTCTATAATTCTCCATGCATTCAGAATGATAGGTAATCATCATTCAGTAACACTCATTGATAGATAAATTCTAAAATTTCCTTTTTGTTAATGAAAATTAAGCACTGGGTAAAAAGAAAATCTGATTTTCTTCTCTTAAATGCTAAACCATAAAGTGTCTGTCTACGTTGCTCTTCATTTTCAGTGAAGATTTGTGCCAATTACATATCAAATGCTAAGTAACTCTAGATGTGGGAACTGCTCTAAATACAACCAGGGTAATTAAAGACTAAATGGACTTCTGTCATTCTTTAAGTCAACGAGCATTTACTACATGTATACTATTGATGACAAGTGAGAAATCTTTCCCGTAGTCTCTTTTACAGACACAAGATGAGTGCACACATTTGACAACAGCGTAACTTTTTTTAAAGATCTCCTTTCAGGCAATTTTGTTTAAAAATTTTTGCCGACGGCGCTTAAAAACCTGTGGCTCCAAAGACGAAGAATATCAGGAATGGCTGTTTTACTTTGATCAAATATGTAGCTTTTCAAGTATAAGACAATGAGGGAGAAAGAGGACAGTCCCCTCACCAGTCAAATCAGCCGAATTAATCTGATGACTACCACGACAACTGACAGAGAACCCTACCCTCCCAGGTCCAAATTAAGTTAACCCCAAATAAATGCATTAAAAAAAGCATACTTAGTTTTTTTCTAAGACTTCAATCAGACTAAAAAATCATCCTGAGAGCTGAATTTTAAGCTATTTAAGATAAGGAATTACACTTAACAGCATATTTTTTAAAAAATCAAAATTGTGATATGACTGTAATATCTTACATATATAACAAGTTCTTTTCTTTCATGACTACAGATATCACACACACTCAAGTAGCAGGTGGTGGGTGTATTCTGGGAATGAAAAATATCAAACTTTCATGGAAGACCATTTTGGGAAGAGGTGATTTCAAAAGGAAATGTGCTATCCTGCAAAAGTCCCAAAGAATACACCTATCGTAACAGGTTTCTATAGAGCAAAACACCAGCTTATTCAAAATTCCAGATATCACCACATATAAACACCACTGAAAGAAAAGTTTTCAGTGTCAATATATTTCATAGCTGTATGTTCATGTATATATTTTCATGGACTTGATTAATCAAAATATAAGAGGCTGTCTTCCCTTCTATTTTCTACCTGTCCCTGAAATCCACTTTGCTGCCAACTATAATCCTTTCCCCATTTGTATTTAAAAGCCATCAGGATGCTAAAGTAGTAAAATTGAATGGAGATGCCAAACGTGAGCCCATTTTCCTTTCTCATGACCTATAAAGATAAACGTGCACATGGTGGAAAGGAATATAAGCTTTGTCCACAGCATACACCGGCATAAAAAGGCATCACTCTCCTCTTGGCAGGAACTGACGATTTATTAGGAGGCAGCGTTTTGGGCAGCCTTCTGAATATCTCATAATTTCTTCCATGCCATTTTTCCCCCCTAGTAGCTTCATCATCCAGGCTTCTCTCTGCTCTCCTTGCTGGATTTGGGAACTGCTCGTAAGCCTGATGACTAACCCACCCTCAGAATACTATGGGGACTGCCTGCATTCTTGTCTGTGAAGTTACAACTAAGTAAACAGAGGAGGTGCATTGGTAACAGCCACTGAAAACAGAAAAGCAAAACTAGTTTCCATGTCCACGAATGCCAGAATACTCAAGAAAACTGTTTTATTTTTAAATTTTTTGCTTCATTCATATATGGTCAAAAAACTGGATTTCACAATGGATTAGACTCACATTCAACCACTGTATTTGGGCCCTATGTCCGGTACTGTACTTGGGGCATTCATCCATACGATCTCATTTAATTTTTTTTTAATTTTTAAAAATTTATTTTATTTATAATTTATTTTTGGTTGTGTTGGGTCTTCGTTGCTGCACGCGGGCTTTCTCTAGTTGCGGCGAGAAGGGGCTACTCTTCATTGTGGTGCGTGGGCTTCTCATTGCGGTGGCTTCTCTTGTTGCAGACCACGGGCTCTAGGCACGTGGGCTTAGTAGTTGTGGCTCGTGGACTCTAGAGCGCAGGCTCAGTAGTTATGGCGCACGGGTTTAGTTGCTCTGCGGCATGTGGGATCTTCCCGGACCAGGGCTCGAACCCGTGTCCCCTGCATTGGCAGGCAGATTCTTAACCACTGTGCCACCAGGGAAGCCAATAATCTTCAAAACCTTCTTCAGAGAGAGGATTTTTCTCTCCACGTCATAATTAAAACACTGAGGTTCGGAGAAGTGACTCATCCTGCCCAAATCACAGAACCAGATGAAGAGCAGAGCCAGACACTGGACTCAGGCTTGAAGTAAGAATACAGGACAGGATTACAGGAATCTATTGCCTACTGGAACTACCAAACCCCTTCTTTGAGTATGTTGGCGAAAATGAAAATAAAAGAGGAGAAAAAGACAGATGAGTCCTCAGAGGCCGAAAGAAAAAACAAAACAAACCAAAAAAGCTCATAATTGATCAAAGTCCTTCTTCTCTTACAGGACTGAGCCTTTACTTAATTAGTCCTTGGTGGCTTCGGCCACTAGGGCTGTTCCATATTAAGCAAACACAGATAAGGCCCTCACCACCTAAACAGCTTTCTTTGTCCTCCAAATATTAGGTGTCATTGAAAACTGACAGACTCTTCTATCATACCCACTGACTCTTTGGTCGATTCATATGAAAAAAATACACCTTAAATCTTGCCTGCCATGAGTTAATAATATCATGAGTTAATATCATTGAAATCTTGCTGTATTTCTGTTTTCTGAACTTTTGCTGGTGAGTACTAAAGATAAAAGGTAAATAATCCTAGGGATGGAAAAAGTCAAGTGTTATAAATGAACCCTAGGTGCTATGCTTTTGTAAGGAACCATACTGGCTAGGGCAAAACCTTTAAAAATAAATTGAATGCTCAGCTTCCACGTCTGTGGCAAAGACAAAAAGGCCGATTATTTACACTTGGTGTTATTCTGAGCTCTGGTTAAGAAGGAAATCGAGACCAAAGAAAAAGTTAATGTATCACTGTAGGAGGGCTGGCCTCACACCTCCCATCAGGTGAGAGATGAGGCGATGCATCCAGCGGGCTGGTGGACTGTATCACGCAGATTTTCAGCACAGATACTGCACAGCATTTTCAAAAGAACAGGACAATGGTTATGGCTCAGTTACCATAGAGAAAAGTACAAAAGCACAACTTGAAATATGAAAATTCAGCATTGTTGTGAAGAAATAAACACTCGTTAAGTCCTTCAAGGGAGCCACTCAATCACTGTGAAAAACAAAGCAGATCCTTCGGGATTTGCCGGGCTAGAGATTTAAAAATATATTTAAAAGATAGTTCACATTTATTGTTACTTCTGGTGAGGTTAACGTTTTACAAAGTTAGATGAACGAAAATGCTCTGTGAAATCATTTTCTTGGTGAATCAATCTTTATAGTTCTATTGCTTACAAGGTTTATATAGAAATCTTTATAAAACCAAAGAAGATTCAGTTAAAAAGCACCCATACACTGACTCACGTGGAGAAACAAGTAAGACTGTATTGTCAGTATATTTATGTGTACATAACAGAGTAAGGATTTGAATATGTCAGACACACTGTAATTGTTCCCATCTCTCCTGAGTGTGCACCTCTCCCTACTTCAAAGTAGAAAACACTAGAACAGGAGCAGGCAAAGCCCAGCTCCTGTTGAAAGGCACTAGCCGTACATATTATTCCAGATAAGCAAAGCAAGGTTAATGCAATCCCCCCAAGAGAGACATCAGAGCAACTCCAGATTAATTAATCACAGCGGGAAGAAGCTGAGTTGCCAGAGATGTTGCTAAGTCTCTACTATAAAAAGGACCAAGAGTCACTCCCTTCCTTAGGAGTGAAATGGAGATGTGATTTCAAACGTCAAATTGTGGATTTATAATCAATGATGCTATTGTCACATCATTTACAACAGATGTGTTTATTCAGCTGGCATTGACAGGGAACTCAATTTATTATCTCTGAGCTGTTGGAAGTTATATATCCACTGCCAACATGCATTTATACGTGCAGAGTCCATCTGCAGTGTTTCTCTTTTTCTGGTTGGGAGAGTTCATATAGCTTACCAAGGAGACTGACCAGATCATAAATCAAGGGGAAGCAATTTCTGATAACTGAATATGAGTTTCCTCTAAAGCTTTTATGTGACGAAGATCTGAGGAGTTCTGTGACTAGGACAAAGGAAAACCCAACACGACTTTTTTTTTCCCTCCCATCAATTGCTCGCCCCTTTGTTCTAGAATGCACAGCCATAATCTCAGGCCCTTTTCAGCACTTTAATTCACATTTGTCCTTTTACCCAGGAAGGCCTCGGCAGCTTGTCTTTCTCTCGACTCATGGCTCCCATCGCATCCAATAAAGGCTGAGCAAAGTGAGTTACTACCAACTTTTGACTCTCCTGCCCAAGATAGGTTTTCAATTTGTTTAAAAGTAGGAAAAACGAAACTACCTAACTTATATATTTTGTGAGGGGGAAACTGCTGACATTTGAGAATCGGGGGGAAAAAAAACCTTTAAGATGTGCTATATGACAGATTAAAAGTATGGGAGCTAGAAATACCCAACCAACCCCGCACTCCTGCAGGAGCTGTCCATGGTTACCTGACACCATGAAAACCTCCCTTCCTAGACACCAAGCACCACCAAACCTGACTCAGCCTGTGATTCATGAGTCAAGATTCCTATGCCATTTCTTTCCTGACAGGGATGCTGAGGAAAGGCAGGGAGAAGATGCTGATACCAACAGACGCTGCCCTACCTCAAGCAGTCTTCATCTTAGTGTGGCTTTCCACTGCTAGCTATAAAACTATAAATAAAACATCATCAGGGAACTGCACTGGAGGTAAACAAATTTACAACGCTTTATCCAGTTGCTTTTATTTATTTTTACTTTATTTTTTTTTTCGGTACGCGGGCCTGTCACTGCTGTGGCCTCTCCCGTTGAGGAGCACAGGCTCCAGACGCGCAGGCTCAGCGGCCATGGCTCACGGGCCTAGCTGCTCCGCGGCATGTGGGATCTTCCCGGACCGGGGCACGAACCCGTGTCCCCTGCATCAGCAGGCGGACTCTCAACCACTGCACCACCAGCAACTATCCAGTTGCTTTTAAAGTTTATCCCCCTCCCCAAACACCAGTGATCACGACTGGAAGATAAAGCTTTGAGTACCCTGATATTCTAAGTGCAGCCTTTTGTTTCAGTATAGCTTTGCCTATGAGAAGGAATCTTCCTAAAAGGGTCTTCTAACAACATAAAAATCATATATGTGCCAGAAAGAATGCTGAATTGAAAACTAAAGTTAATTCTAAGCAGATAATGCCACTTTGGCACAATTATACATTTGAAAAAACAGATGAAGGAAAACTGTTAACGGAGTTTTACTTTGATGGCAGCAAAACCATTTCAAGGAAGAGATAAACTCAAAGAATGATTACAAATGTTGTAAAAAGCCAAAGAAAGCTTGGTAAATAAGGAAGTTTTAAATTGCGGCTAACATGAAAATAAATGATACGGCCCATCACTGCTCTGGGTAGGATATGCTTTGCATAAGGAATACTTAGATACTAGAAGGAAAAAAATAAAAAGCCAACAACTGTGATGATAATCCAAACACAATATTGTTTACAGAAGAGTTAATCTGTCTTCTAATCTGTCTCTCTGAGCGTAACCGTTTAGTAACCACAGTCATAGCCTTTCTTTATTTAAGTTCAAATTCTGCCAGAACGTAAAAGTTCTTTAAAGTAAGTGGACCAGTCCATCTGAGGATATGCTGGTACAAACAGCCTCCTTACCACGTGACTAAAATCAGAGTGCTCCAAGAGGATTTGCAAGCAATATTTTTACAGAGTTGCCAACAGCCGAACTGGATTAAAATGACCAGAGCCATGAATGGAGTCATTTAGCCTTGCCCTCTTGTTTTAAAGTGTTGATTGCCTAAAAGTTAATGAGAAGAATGTTCTCTCATCTCCAGCCACCAGAGTAAGCAAAAAGGAAACATCTCATAAATCCACAATCTAACAGCCATTCTTGTAATTTTTTTAAAAGCTCAAATGGTAAAAACAGCTGTGAAAAAAGCCACTTCTGTCTTTTTCTTCTTTAATAGAAACTGTTCTCTCTCATAAGTGAGTTTATCATACGGAGGGATATAAAAACGTAATTAATAGAGGGAGGATAGTACAGTTAAAGGCTATTGGCAGCGTGTCAGGACACCTGTCTAAGTGCATCTGGTGGCCTGGTGACCTTGGCCAAGTCACTGAGAGGTCAGGCTCCCTGGAGCTGTAGGAGAGGACTGTTTGGTGTTTCACTTGTACTCTGATGACCATGTGAGATAGTGCATGAGATAATGAGTGTTCGGTAGAAGATTGTTTATAACAATGTAATAAATAATTCACATAGATATTATCATTTGATGCCTTTTTCATTCATGTTAATTTGAATTGTTAGCTCTATTCACCCTTAATGTCAAATGTTCAAATAAAAAGCTAAGGAATGTGTACTTGTGCGTATGTCTGTGTGCACGTGTGTATCTGTATACATACTTGTGTATGTATGTATTTCTCACATATGCTTTCTTAAGATGATTAGAAATGAAGAAAGCATAATTGATGACTAGAAAATTTAGTAGAAATAAAGCCAGCGAAATCTGGCGCTCTAGTACATCAATACGATAAAAGACACATCAAGACTTAATTAACAAACTGTAGCTATTTAAAAATTATGATTCATGTTAGAAGAACGCACAATTGAAACAGCCTCGTCATCATATTTCTTTGTGTTTTCAATAAGTGCTCCTCTTCTTATCATCCAGAAAACTGTCTTCCTTTTTTACCCTTCAAACGCTTCTTACAATTCCACAATTAAATTCAAATCCATCATAAAAACTATAAACTAAGCTCTCCAGATAAATTCGAATAGCAAGCTAGATATTGCCCATGCAACTCATTAAAGATAATCCATCAAAGTAGGGAAATTACATGTTTCCAAGTCATTCAGGCCTATACACATTCTCTCTCTGTCTCCTTCCCTCCTTCCCTCTCTCTCTCTCTCTCTCTCTCTCGCTCACTCACGCATTCACTCTCTCTCTCTCTCTCACACACACACATACACGAAAAACACTGCAAACACTGGAATCCTAAGTGCTATAGGTTCCATTACGCTGAATAAGGACAAACTCATTTCCATGCAATTAAAAGGAAATGTTGTCCACCCTCTCAGACCCAAAAATTCTGTCTTATTTTTACTCTGGTCTCAGAAACATTAGAATAACAAGTCTGCAAAAAAATTTTGCCATGGTTGTATAAAAGTGAGGAAGGTGGGGAGAGAAAAGGAAATACTAAAATCAGAGTGTTTATCATCAAAGACCCCTCCTTGCTACTAAGCACTCTAGTGGAATCTAGATTTGTTCAGAACGATTACCTCAGTTTACGTGCAACAGTGGCAAGTTTTCATTTTAAACCATTTTTGACTTAGCGGTTACCCCATTTAAGAGTTTTCCTGAGACCCTGAGGGAATAGCTAACCCAAATTTAAGCAGAATGGAAATTACATGCTGTTTCTGTAGCTACTACTCAACAGGGTTTTCAGGGTGTGACATCAGCATTTTGTTCCGAGAGTTAGACGTTCTCCATCCATGTTCTCTCTTGGAAGCTCTCATTCTATATCTTTAATAGCCTATCAGAGGGACTTCGGTGGTGGCGAAGTGGCTAAGAAGCCGCCTGCCAATGCAGGGGACACGGGTTCGAGCCCTGATCCGGGAAGATCCCACATACTGCGGAACAACTAAGCCCGTGCACCACAACTACTGAGCCTGTGCTCTAGAGCCCGCGAGCCACAACTACTGAGCCTGCGTGCCACAGCTACTGAAGCTCACGTGCCTAGAGACTGTGCTCTGCAACAAGAGAAGCCACCGCAGTGAGAAGCCCGTGCACCGCAACGAGGAGTAGGCCCCGCCCACCGCAACTAGAGAAAGCCCGCCTGCAGCAACAAAGACCCAACGCAGCCAATAAATAAATAAATAAATAAACAAATTTATTTTAACAAATAGCCTATCAGATAGCCCAACTAAGATACTCTGATGTCACTTAAACTTACGTTTAAGACAGAAAACACTGTTTCTTCATCTGCCTTTGAGAAAATAGGCAGCTAAAATTAGGATGATTTGGGCCTGAGGTTTGCTGGAATCTAGCTTCTAAGAGAAGAACAAAAGGAATCCGGGATCATGTAAAAGATGGGAGTGGACACAAATGGTTAGGTTTTAGAGCTGACCTGAACGGGGCGGGGCCAGAAGCAGAGTGTTCAGGGGGCCTGGCAACTCTGGCCTGGTTCCAGGAGATGCTGGTGTCTAAGGGGATCCAGTACGGTGGATGGAAGGTCCAAGCACCAGGGGCTAGTCAAAGTCAGGTGGGAGGTGACATATGCATGAAAAGAAGAATGCCTCCCAGCAGCTGGGATTGTAAGGACAACTTTCAGCCAGAGAAGAAGCTGGGTAGGGTCAGTTAGGGTGTACGAGCCTGAGCGGACCAGGCTGCTTTCCAGGAAGACATGCTCAGCTCTGTTCATGGAAGAGCAGTTGCAGATTGTCTCCCTGCGAAATAGATTCTGAAACAGATAACAACATGCGCGAAGTGTACTGGAAGGGAGGATTGGGTGAAAGTCACTCTGGAGCTAGGACGGACCCAAAGAATTGCCACCGATTCGGGTAATGCACCCAGGCCTTTTTTGCCCCTCATGAAGTACTCACTGGATACGGGCTGACTCTGAGAAGAAGCATGAACTTGGACAAGATGTCCTTCTTTACCTGATGGAGACTTCCAGAGAGGGATTCAGAGGACAGCTAACTTCCATCCACACTCTCAGTTGCTGGAAAGAAGAGGAAGTCCTGATGGGAAAGATCTGGATATGGCATCACAGATAGTCTGGATAGAAGCATCGTAGTGGCCACTACAGGTGCTCTGCAGGCAACTGAGGTCACAGCCTAATGGGGAAGGTGGGGGTTAGGACCGCCTGCATCTTTGCAGGCACACTAGTGCCCAGGGCTCACTCAGATATACAAGGCCCAAGGCTTTGGTACCAGCAAGACAAATTCCCCTCAGAGCCACTCAGAAATTGTCTTGTTACAAGAGAAATCCTCATGGTCATTGGATTATCAATTGTCTTATATCATCTATCTTCTTCTAGTGACAGTAATAGTAATAAGGTGGCCATGGCTTGAGTAGACTGTTGCAGGCATGAAGAAAAAGAGAGTGGATGGCAGTGAGCAATGCAGGACACCAGGCAAACTAATCAAGGGACTCCTTCCAGAAGCTATTCCAGAGATAGATTCCCTGATCAATGCTGGGGCTATTACAGCCATAACTCAAACTCTGGGTCTAAAGGACCAAGAACAAAATTAGGAAAAAGGTAAAACCATTCCTTAAGGAATCATCTGACCCCAGCTGATCACTGCTGTTCGGGTCAGCCCTGAAACACTGGGGCACACAGAGGACTCTGATCCATAACACTAGGTCTGCTTGCTCACTGGTGATTTGTCTATTACCACAAGATGTCTGAAACTAACTTCATGCATAGTTAAGGATTTCAGAATATAGATAACCAGGAAAGATTCGTTCCTTCATGTTCAACTAACAAATCTGTAACTAGCAAAATGATGCATCATGGATTAACTGTAAAAGCCCGTTAGGGAGATGAATCTAAATGTGAAACAAGGAATTCTTCACCATTTCCACTCCAAGTTTGAAATCAGGAATATTTATGATTCTGGATTATCACTTTCCTTTCCTGGATTATCACTATTCACTCAATTGGATAGTGAACGTAAACTGCGACAGTGGTAAAAAACTGCAGCCCAAGGAGTAAAGCAATAGAGATTTGGGGGACCAACATTACACGGTGAGCTGTTTGTGATTTAGTGAAGAACCTGAAAGTTAGATGCCTTAAGATCTTCCTATAGATCCCTTCCAGCCTAAGTAGAAAATAATTTACAAATAGAAAGCACTGGGAAATAAAATTTTGTTATTGTTATTCTAACACCTTTCTAAACTCTTTTCCTAAATCTTTTCCTGCTTTGGGGTAACTTGAACCCCTTTCAGACCCCAAATCGACTTTGTTCCCCAGTTGCCCAGAAATCACCACTAAAAGAGATCACCTGCTGATGCAAGGCAATATCCCAGAATTTTTCCTCTGATTTCCAATCAAAATCTTTTGTCTCATTCCCTCAAGGACCTCCTCCCTAATAGGCAACTGATGGAAACATAAAAATTAAGGCATTAATGGCTGTTGTTACTTAATGGGTTACCCACCCCAGCTATAGACAGATACTGCTTTTTAATTTCTATTAATGCGTAGCAAAGAATGAAAAATGACAGTATCATAGTAAAGCCTGCTGTTTCCTCCCTGCCCCTACCTACCATTAGATGGTAGGGTTGGTGTCACCGGGCAAAATGAGAATAGCTTACAAGGTAGTTGGCTTGAAAGTGAGTGACTGAATGAATGAGGGCAGACAAAAAAAGTACAGGTGATTTATAAAAAATAATAGGTTAGCTGAGTAATGGGATGAACAAAACCCCAGTACCTAATAATTATAGAAATCGTTCAATAAATATTTATAAGTTTCATTGATTCATTCAACAGATATATACTACATTCAGAATCTAGTATTTGCTTTCCAATAAGTATCTTTAATTATGTATTCCGAAGTGATAATTTATGGTAAAAATTTCAACAACTAAGGCAGGTATGTGGGAAAGCATATTTGGACACAGAAACCTTTGCAACGCGTTTAATATCACCTTGCATATGTGGGGATTATCAGAACTAAAGTTAAATCACCTTGGCAAATTCTGAGATTAAAACCACATACGGAGTTTGCCGATGAGTAAGACGTATCAGTTGATGATTTTCCTCTCGTAAAAGGTGGTATGAGAACACTGTTTCCTTACTTAATGAAAAATACAATTAGAGTTCTCAAGGCTGTGAGGAGAATTACTATGTAAAGATAACGAATAGAAACTAAAGACAGAGAGTAAATTAAAGTGGGATGAAATGGTTAATGAGATATGTCTTGCCCACTAGATCAACAGATTCTTCTCATCCCAATTCTGGATCAATTTTTAGGCAGTGGTAGTTACAGGGTGGCAAGCTTGGTACCCACTTGCTAAGAGAGGCACCTATACATCAATCTGTCTGTACCCAAGAGAAGAAGGCAAGGAAATTTTTCCTGCATCATCTCTCCAGGCTACCTAGGGGCTGATTTCTAAGTGCCGGTTTCCTAGACAGGATCAGCCCCCCATGGAGTTAGAATTGTTCCCCACCGCACCCCAACCCTCTAACTCTAGAGGAAACCTGGCTTCCTTAAGGAATGAGCAGGCCTTCCTCAAGTCATTGCTACTGGAGGCCTCAGCGTGATAAACTGAACAAAAAGTTATGTAATAACCTCCAAATTCATATACTTTCAGAGACTAGGTTACATTAGGGGGGTGTGTATGTCTGTGAATCCTCTTGTATATGTAGAGCCAGCTTATTTCATTATATATTTTATAAATATATATAAAAAGCTTATTTCATTATATATCATATACAGTTATATGTAATATATTTATATATAATATAATGTATATTTTATAAGTACATATAAAGCTTGCTTTGCAGAAATTACGTGAGTATCCAATCCTAGGAATACTTATTCATCTTAATTTTGTGGTTTAAAGGTATGTTAAAGGTCACTCTAGCTAATTATAATGCTAGAAGAGTTGATCACACATCCATCAATTACTTTAGAGAAAACTAATGAAATAGCTTTACCCATAAGGAAGACAAAAGGTGACACTGAAGGAGCAAAGGAACGTAACTTTCATTTCCAGAAAGTTTTAAATGTAGACCAATCACGTTGGCAGGGAGCAATAAAAAAGTTAAAATCTCTGAATTTGAGAAAATTTTTTTCCTACTTCACTCTCAGAGTAAAATAGAAATAGGACAAGCAAGAGGCAGAAGACCAACGATAGAATTACAGTGGTACCATATGCCAGGATCGGTGGAATGTCCATAGAGAAGGAACTTCCAGTCTTTACATTACCTTTGCCAGTCAAATTCCACTTAGTGGAAGCCAGATGAAATTAAACCTGGGCAGTCCTCTGGTTTGCTGAGATGTTATGAGGACAGAACCACAGAAGGTGTCTTATTCTTTCTGAGTCTCAGTGTTTTAAGCAGAAAATAGAATCCAACCTTCTTGCCAATGATCTTAAAGATATACTAGTTGAGTTTTGAAATTCAGCAAAAAAATATCAATGCCTCCCCGGATGCCATATGCTTTGAAAGGGAGAGGAAAGCAGAGAATTAACATTTCCTGAGAGTCTCCTGGATAAAGACAGAACAGCACAGTGGGTAAAAGTAGAGGCTTAGAACCAGACTGCCTATTTCAGAGGCAGCCCACCTCTGCCATTCACAAGCTGTGTCATAGGGTGTTGTATTTATTATATGAATTAATAACATTGAAGAGCATAGTAAAGGCTCATTACGAGTTAGCTATTGTTTTTGTTAGTCTGTGCTGGGCCCTTTCTGACATGTTTCATGGTCTCTCTTGCCTCAGGTAGTTGCCATGCTCTTTTGTTTATCTAGACTCTTCTAATTCCCCTGACCTTTCTCCCTCCTGCCTTCCCTTATTGTTCCTGTCCCACATCTCACCCTTTCTAAGAAGCACCGCCTGACCTCTCCACACTAGAATAGGTGCCTCCACTGCCATTCCACTATATCTTCCCACAGTGCGCCTAACTGGAAGCAACTTGAGAGCACCCATTCCGCCCCTAGGGTCTGGTCCAGTGCCAGATATTTACAAAGATTCCACACTTACTGGATTAGTATGTTCCTTCACTGAATCAGTAGGAAAACCCTACAAAATAGAAACATTATTACTCCTATTTTGTGGTTGATAATATACGAATAACACAAGACTGAGTGAGGTTAAGTAAAGATTCAAAGTACACATAATTAGTAAAAGCAGGATCCTGATTTGAACCAAAATCTGTCTGAATCCACAGTTCATGCTGTTTCCTGAGTTTACCCTACAGGTGGATGTGACATATTACGGATTTAATCAGACAAGTGTACAAAAGCATACCTGTGTCTAGAATGACAAGTGAAGCAAACAAGTTTGGTGTCAATTATTCAATTTCTTTAGAACAGTCATTCTCCAAGTGTGGTCCCTGGACCAGCATCACGAGCATATCTGGGAATCTGTCATAAATACAAATCACTGGACACCACGCCAGAACTACTGATTCAGAAACTCTGGGATAGGGCCTGGCAATCTGTATTTAACCGGCCCACCAGGTGATTCTGACGCATGCTCAAGTTTGAAAACCACCTTCTTCTAGATGTGCTCATTTATTTATTTTTGCGGTACGCGGGCCTCTCACTGTCGTGGCCTCTCCCGCTGCGGAGCACAGACTCCAGACGCGCAGGCTCAGCGGCCGTGGCTCACGGGCCCAGCCGCTCCGCGGCGTGTGGGATCTTCCCGGACCCGTGTCCCCTGCATCAGCAGGCGGACTCTCAACCACTGCGCCACCAGGGAAGCCCTGTGCTCATTTACTGATAGGTGCTCTCCTTGCCAAGCGGCACATCCAGTGGAAGAGACTGGATGTTTGCTCAAGTCCCTCCCAGGGACAAAGGTCTGGATTTTTCCACTTGGTCACAAGCGAACAACCTAGTCAAGCTTCTAACTGAAGTCCTAAGTTCAGTGAAGTACACTGGGGGGATCAGTAGTACTTTTTCTTGAAAAGATGATGTCATTAAGTATTATAAATAGGCACCTTAAAAATAGAGTTTTGTTTTTCAAGAATCCTTACATTTAATCATTTGAAATTATCAGGTTTTTAATTATGCACATTAAATGCCATTTTTAATTCACTGATAAATGTCTATTAAGCAACTGTGTGCCAGGACTGATCTAGGAGATGGGATATAACGTCCAACAAACAATGTGATTGCCCACAAGCATTCCAACAGCAAACCAATATATCAATCAATGGTATTTCAAATGCACGTTTTTTGCTCATGAAAACAAACTATGCTTTAAAAAAATTAAACTACCAAGTCATGTTCGAAACCCATTATGTCTATGGCATTTTAAGGACTGTCGTCAAAACCGGCCAAAAGAACATAAAAATGAGCCTCATCCTATTTACTGAAAATCCCAGGTAGGGTTTCTAATTCTAAGATGCAGGAAGCGCATTCTATCTATGGCACTGATTACAATGAAGAAACGTGGACAAAAGATATGTATCAACTATTTGAGAACTCTGCAAATTTAAAAAGTAGCAGGTGGATTAGGAACAGTCAGAACTCAAAGAATGACTCATAAGGCAATGAATCTGTTTCTTTGTTCCTTCTACATGTCCTGTCTCAGATTTGAGGACAGCCAAATTTCAAACTGTAGAGCAGAGATGAACCAGGAAATACCCAAGAGAAGACATTAATTTTAGGGTAGAGGACAAGGAAGGGGGACCTCCGGGTCAGCAAGGAATGTATATGGAAATTTCCCCCCCCTTCTCCTCCCCTCCCCTTTCCTCCCCTTCCCTGTCCTCTCCTCTCCTTTCCTTTCCTTTTTCTCTTTTAGTTTCCCTACCATGTACTGAGTAGAGCCCTGAGTGAGAAGGACACACTCCTGGCAGGGAGCAAGCATTCTGATACCTAAAACTGAGAGAAAAGCTTTCTCTCTGAGCAGAGGAGTTGGAAAAAGGGGTCTCTGTGGTCGGAAGAGTGTGAAGAGAATTCCTATGATTTTTTCCCTTTTCTCTTCCCACTTTGTGACAATGGCAGACCCATTTGTGGAAAGCAGCAACAGCGCGGATAGATTAAAAGCCAGCTTTGCAGCCAGCACCAGGAAAAGGGACTCCCTGAGAGCTGAAAAGGATGGGGGAAATCACACAGAGAAAGAAGCTGGAAGATGGGATCTTCTAATCCTGGGTATAAAGTGTTTGACTCACCCTTAAGATACACATATTTGGAACTGTCCTGAAACAGCATATCAAGAGGTTTGAGAATTAAACTAGAATGTAGATTACTGTCCAAGTCCCAGATGGGTGGCAGCTTGGCACAATGCCGGACAGGTCTGAACAGTACTACAGAGGCTCTGAGAAATACTGGAACTGCAGTCACAGGAGGAAAGATGGGGACTCATGTTCTAAGCCTCACCAGGTTGACTCCCTGCTAAAACAAAAAGAATCAACATTTATGAGAGGATTTTAACAGAATACCAAGTCTAATAACATAATAATCAAAAAATGCCCATGATACATTCCAAAATCACTCAGCATACAAAAATGAGAAATACCTAACTCTCAAGGAAAAAAAAAAAACAATGAGCAGAAACCATTCCTGAGACAATGCAGATGTTAGAATTATCAGCCAAATAATTTAAAGCAGCTCTTATAATTATGTTCCATGAAGTATGGACAAAGACTCTTGAAATGAACGGAAAGATAGAATTTTCAGTGAAGAAAAAAATTACATGAATAACCAAATAGAAGTTTTAGAAAAATACAATAAATGAAATTTAAAATTCACTGTATGGTCTCAACTGCAGAATAGAGATGGCAGAAGAAGGAATCAGTGAACCTGAAGAAAGATTAATAGAAAATATTTGAAAAAGGAACACAAAGAACACAGCCTCAGAGACCTGTGGGACAATATCCAAATGTCTAACGTTCATGTCATTGAATTCACAGAAAAGAGGAGGAAAAGATGGGAAGATTAAAAAAAATTAGAAAATATAATGGCTGAAAACTTCCCAAATTTGATAAAAGACAAATAGACAGGTACAAGAAGCTCGGTGGGAAAAATCAAAGAAACCCACAAATGGATACATTATAATCAAATTACCAGAAACCAAAGATAAAGTCTTAAAAGCAGCTAGAAGAAAACAACACATTACATATTTGAATGATTCAAACTTGGATAACTGAAGATTTCTAATAAAAAACCACAGAGGTCAGAAGATAGTGGAATAGTATTTTTGAAGTGCTGAAAGAAAAGAATTCTGTCAACCCAGAATCCTATATCTAATGAAGTATCCTTCAGGAATGAAGGTAAAATGAAGACATTCTCAAATGAAGAAAAACTAAGGGTATTCACGGGGCAGCATGACTGTTCGAAAAGAAATGCTAAAAGAATTTCTTCAGGAAGAAGGGAGTTGATGCCACAAGGAAACTTGGGACTTCAGGAAAGAAGAAAGAAAAACAGAAATGGTAAATATCTGGGTAAATACATAATTTTCTTCTTTTAAGTTCTTGAAAATATGTATGATTGTTGAAAGCTAAATATATACATACTTGTCTGTTGGGGTTTTTAATGAAGATAAATGTAATACATGTTACAGCTACATTGGGGGCAAGCTAAAGGGACCTACATGGTTAAAGATTTCTATATTCTACTTAAAGAAGTAAAATATTAACTCTAAGTGGACTATGAAAAATCAGGTATGGATACTGTGACCCTGAGAGCTATCACTACAAAATCTACACAGGAACATATTCTAAAATTAACAGATAAGTTTAACAATTTCAAATAACACCAAACAAAAGCAGAAACAGAAAAGAGAGAAGAATAAACAGAAAACAAAAGACAAGGGGAAAACCGAAAACTAATAATGAAATGGAAGACCTAAATCCAAATTTATCAGTAATTAGATTGGAATAAACACAATAATGAGAGACAGAGATTAGCAGATTAGAAAGCAAAACAATATCCAATTTTCAGTTGTCTACATAAATGCACTTTAAATATAATAATATGGAAAAAAGCAAACTCAAAGCAAGGAAAAAGATATACCATGTAAACACTAATCAAAAGAAAACTGGGCAGAGTTTAATATCAGACAACCTATATTTCTGAGCAAGAAAAATTACCAGAGATAAAGAGGAATATTACATAATGATAACAATGCCAATTCACCAAGAGGACATAATGATTCTAAATGTGTATGTTTCTAACAACACAGCTTCAAAATACACGAAACAAAAAATGATAGAACAGAAAAAGGGAAAGAGATAAATTCATAATTTCAGTTGGAAACCTCAATACTTCTAATTGATAAAATAAGTAAACAGAAAATCCCTGAGATACAGAAGATCTGAACATCGCTATCAACCAATTGGACCCACTGGCATTTATAGACCACTCTAACCAACAAAGGCAGAATACACATTTGTCTCAAGCGCGCATGGAACAGTCACCAAGACAGCAAATATCCTTGGTCGTAAAATAATCCTTAATAACTTTAAAACAATTAAAATCATAATAAGTATGTTTTGTGATGATAACAAAACTAAAATAGAAACCAGTCACAGAAAGATAACTGAAAAATGTCCAAATATTTTGAAACTAAACACATTTTTAAGTAATCCATGGGCCAAAGAGGGTGTCTATCTCAAAGAACATTAGAAAAATCTTTTATGCTGAATAAAAACGAAAATACAACATATCAAAATTCGTGAGATGGAGTTATAAAGGCTGCTATACAGAAACCTACAGCATCAAACACTTATATTACTACAAAAGAAAGTTCTCAAATCAATCATCTAAGTTTCCATCACAAGAAAGTAGAAAAAGGAAGAACAAACTGAACCTAAAACAAACTGAAGGAATTAAATAATAAAGATTAGAGTAGAAATCAATAACACTGAAAAAGAAAAACTTAGGGAAAAACAATTTAACCAGAAAATGTTTCTCTGAAAACATCAATAAAATTGATCAAGCTTCTTGGTCTTTACTGACCAAGAAAAAAACAAAAAAGAAAGAAAGAAGATACAATTTAATAATATCAGGAACAAAAGAGGGAACATCCCTACAGACTTATAAACATTAAAAGAACTATAAATGAATACTATAAACAAATCTATACTAATAAATTCAACAACTTCTATGAAATAAACCAATTCCTTGAATGACACAAACTACCAAAATTCATTCAAGGAGAAATAAACAACCTGAATAGTCATATATATTAAAGAAATCAAATTTGTAGTTAAAAACCTTCCAACAAAAAATACTCTTGGCTAATATGGTTTCACTGGTGAATTATACCAATCACTAAAGGAAGAAATTAGCGCTAATTCTCATACAATCTCTTCCAAAAAATAAAAGAGCAAACATTTCTCATCTCATTTCATGAGGCTAGCATTGTCACTGATACTCAGTGAAACCCCAATCAGACAAGAGAAAACTACAGATCAATACACTCAAAAACAGATGTGAAAATTCTCAACAAAATATTAGCAAATATATACCAGCAATATATGAAAAGGATATTATATCCCAATCAAGTGGAGTTCATCACAAAAATGCGAGACTGGTCCAACATTCAAAACTCAAAGCAATTCACCATATTAACCGACTGAAAGATTAAAAACATATGATCATCCCAACAGATGTCTAAAAAGACATTTGAAAAAATTTTATATTCATTAATGATAAAAAATTCTCAGTAAATTAAGAACAGAAGGGAACTTCTACAAAAAATCTAGAGGTGGCATCATTCTTAGTGATGTAGAACTGAATGCTTTCCTCCTAAGAATGGGAACAAGGAAGGATGTCTGTTCTCATCATTCCTATTAAACATCAGACTGAACTCCCAAAGAAATAAGGCAAGAAAAAGAATCCAGATTGGAAAGGAAAAAATAAAACTGTCTCTGTTCAGACAACCTGATTGTTCATGTAGACAATCCCAAAGGATCTACCAAAAAAAATTCCTTAGAACTAATAAGCTCAAAGTTGCAGATACAAGATTAAAGTATAAAAATTAATTGTGTTTCTATATATTAGCAATGAACAATTGGAAAACTGACATTTAAAGAACACTATCATTTACAGTAGCTCCAAAAAACATGAAATAGATATCAACAAGGTGATTATAAAATTTTTATGAAAAGGGAAAAGAATCAGAATAGCCAAATTATTATTATTATTCTTTGAAATTGACAATATTGGACAATCCAGGCTGCCTAATTTTAAGAGTTACTATAATGTTACAGTAAACACGACAGTATGGTATTGGCAATGGGACAGACACACAGATCAATGAAAGAGAATAGAGTCCAAAAGATATACCCATATAAACAAATGACCACAAAAGGATAGCATAAAAGAACTTTTTGGGGGTGACAGAACTTTTCTGTTTCTCAATTGTGGTGGTATTTGCATAATTTTATGTATTTATCATAAATACAAATAAAACTGTACATTAAAAGGTAGATTTACGCACATAAATTAAAAAAAAATTACCCCCCTTAGAGTGTTGTGTCCTTAATTTACTTCTATACACTCTATGCACTTTCTAATCCAAAGCATGAACTTTCTAAATGACCTATTTTACAATCACATGATGATCAATCCTACATAATGAAAAAGAAAAAAACAGACTGTAAATTAAAAGTTTAATATCGCAACTCTATCTGCATGATTATTGTCTCTGTTAGGAAGAATGTTCAGTTGCTTGTAACAGAGAGCCAAATTAACAGTGCTTTACACAGATTATGAGACTATTTTGCATTTACCTAAAAGGTGGGCAGTCCAATGTTACCTGAACTACCTGGATGACACTGCGTACACAATATTATCAGTGTTTCAGGCTTTTTCTTTTTTTGCTCTGTTCTGTAATCCTTAGAGCATAACTGCTTCCACCCTCAAGGTCAGTCATGGTCATAGGATGGCTACTGAGCTACAACCATCAGGTCCACATAAAAGGAAGCAGGAGAAACAAGGGAAATGGAGAAAGCCAGAGAGTGTGTGTCGGCTTAGTAAGCCCCGTTAAAGAGCTTTCTTGGAAGTTCCATGAACAAATTCCACCCTATATCCCACTGACTACCTCTTTCTGCAAAAGAGGCTAGGAAACGTAGTTTTTATAAGCTGCACTCGTTGTCACGCTCAACAATAAAGAGGTCCTACAAGGAGAAGAAAGAGAAGAATGACTATTGGCAGGCAAAGAGTAGTCTAGTTATTTAGACAAGAAGTCACAAATTTTGTATTAGCTGTTCAGAGAATCGTATTTTAGAAAAGCAATTCAAGTCAATGGAATTGAACAAGCCAAAAAAAAAAAAAAATAGAGAACAAGGAATCCCATTCACATACATATGAAACTAGAGCTATACTCGTAATACTTCTGAAAGGCAGAATGATACGACAGCGATTACAAACACAGTTGTTGGAATATATACTAACAGACACTCCACTCCTCAAAATTAAAGAATCATCCTATCTTCAGGGTTTCACGACTAAAATGTCTGAAGCTAAATCCAACTGGAATTAACCATGGATGTTCCTTCTCCTTCTTGTTGGGCCAGAAAACAAGAAACAGAAAGATGTGTTTTTAGGCTGACCCTCACTTCTCCACATGAGGATTTTGCTTGCAGACCCGGTTCCAGAAGCTTGGCTAACCCACGGGGACAAAAGGTCGTTTCGCAACTTCACACATTCCAGATGATGACTCTCTTCAGAAAGAGTCTCTTTCTAGTAAAAGTCAGAAAAAGAAACTTCTCACTACTTAACTGCTGTTATCATTTTGTTTCCTGCCAACACAAAAACAAGCCTTGCTGATGGGACAAAATGTTTTCTCTTAATGTAACTGTGTCCTTTGAAATGCAGTGGTGCAGAAAACACAAGGGGGTTGAGGGCGAGGCTCACGGGAAGAAAGTTCTGTCGGAGGCTGAGCTTTCCACTAAGCAGCTATTAAAACGTGTCCAAGTTATTTCCTCTTAGTTTCTGCTACCCTGGACAAGCTTTTGCACATTCTAGAAGAAATTTTAATTTCTTCATCTGTAGAATGAAAACCAGAATAGAGTGACTTGTCCAAGAGGCAGAAAGAGAGCATGAACCCAAGTCTCCTGATTTCCTGGACGCTACATTCCCACCAACCGTGTGATGCTTTTTTGGCTGAGAAACCAGTCTTCACCCGAGTCTCTTCAGCTGCTTGTGCAGAAAAGGGGAGACTGAAAAGTGAGATAAGAGACCAGGGCCTGAGCGTGGGCTCCTGTCTAACGCTCGGAAATGAACTGTCTGAGGAGACACACGTGCTGACAAAGCAAGAGACTTTATTGGGAAGGGGCGCCCGGGCTGAGAGCAGCAGGGTAAGGGAACCCAGGAGGACTGCTCTGCCACGTGGCTCGCAGTCTCAGGTTTTATGGTGATGGGGTTATTTTCCGGCTTGTCTCTGGCCAATCATTCTGACTCAGGGTCCTTCCTGGTGGCACATGCATCGCTCAGCCAAGATGGATTCCAGAGAGAAGGATTCTGGGAGGACGTATGGACTGGTGTCTCCTCTCTCCTTCTGACCTTTCCCAAATTCATCCGGTTGGTGGTAACCTGTCAGTTCCGCGTTCCTTACCAGGACCTCCTGCTGTAAGATAACTCGTGCAAGTGGGTACTATCTGGCCTGGCCAGGGCGGGCGGTTTCAGTCAGTGTTTTCCCCTAACAAAAGTGCTGGTCTCAGCTCTGTCACCAGCTAACTACGGCATCTTAGGTTCAGGTTCCTTAGTTATAAAATGAGAGGGCTGTTCTAGACTAGAGAGGGTAGTGACCCACACATGTATCTGACCCTGAACTTTGTCAGATATTTTATCTTGAAGCAAGAAATGTTCTTGGATCATCTTTTGGGA
This sequence comes from Neophocaena asiaeorientalis asiaeorientalis, assembly GCF_003031525.2. NCBI lineage: Eukaryota > Metazoa > Chordata > Mammalia > Artiodactyla > Phocoenidae > Neophocaena > Neophocaena asiaeorientalis. Next base: position 604,310 of record NW_020175011.1, read on the forward strand.
AACCTGATCAGTGTTTCCCAACCTTTCAAGTTGTGATGCTCATAGTAAACGAAGATATCCTCGGAAAATGGGCTCCAGGACCCCCATGAATATGCAGATACAGAGGACCAGATACAGAATGTACTAGCATTCTATTCTGGCATAAATGGAAAAGGCTTCCTGGGACCCTGAGGGCCTGGGGGAATCAGTACCTCAACACATCTGTGATTCCAGGTGCCACAGAGTAAAGTGGAAAGCTAGAGCTGAAATGTAAGTTCAGATTTTTTATGCATTACGTAGCACTCTGGAACCTGCAGTTCTGTGGTGCTTGACAGAGCCAGCTCTCGGTGGGACCACTCCCTCAAGGCCTCTGCTGCTAGACGGTGAGTTGGGGAGGAGGGGGTTGAAAGAGGAAAGGTGGCCATCCAAAGAGTTGAAGAGACTCAAACCAGTGTGAGACAGGAAGGCCAGCAACCCTCAGGAAGAAAAAGGGCCTCTCATGTGTTTACTGTCCCACTCCTCACGCATTACCCTAATACTAAAACCAGACAGAGACAGAAAAGAACATTTGAGAACATATCCCCTTGAACACAGGTGTAAAATTTAGGTCCCATTTCGATCACTGAACGCCCTTTTACAACTTCTCTTCCCCCTAAACAGCCTTTGCCGTTTGTTCACTTCAACCTGATTTCAACTGGGTAAGGATTTTGGCTGATGAGAAAACACTACGAGATGTTTTGGGTCTCTTGGCCCCAAGACACAGTCCTGGTCTGCTCCAGTCAAGGTTAGATAAACACTCAATACTCATGGAAAGACACAGATGACAGACCAGAAAGAACAGGCATTTCCTATTTTATATGAGATAAAAAGGAGATGGAAGGCATGGAATAATAATCTGGGGTAAGCAGGCTCTTAGCGGCTACAAAGTTCAAATCGCTGGATTTTTTTCTTTTTTCTTTCCCTGAACTAAGCCAGCTTTTAGAAGAAAAAAGACACACAACAAAAACTCACTGACACTGGGGATTTATTCAGTGAAGCAATTTCCAGAGGCTATTTTGGAATCATTTCACATTCAGCTCAATATTCTGTATCTTCCACATCTATATCTTTTGTTCTATACAATGATAACTGATGGTCAGCATTACAGCCCTCAGGTCCTGCAACACAGTGAATCATCAAAGGGAGATTCAATTATATTCATAAGACTGGATGGGCCCCACCAGCAAAGGGGACTTGGAGATTGAGAAGGGTTACAACAAAGGATTTTCTGGTTAACCCTTAGGAAGTCAAAATGAAATGGAAATGACCCACTTCTACGCAATATTCTGGTGGATGGAGAAAGATTTAAATATTTGAATGTGCATAAACATGAACATTTATAATCTCACAGACAACTCAGCAGCTATTTTACTAGAATAAGAATTTCTAATTCTGTCCAGCAGAAAGTCATCCTAAACTTCTTTTTATGGGTACCATGCTTTATTGTTAGTACTTTTGCACAATTAAAAATATTTTAGGGGCTTCCCTGGTGGCACAGTGGTTGAGAGTCCACCTGCCGATGCAGGGGACATGGGTATGTGCCCCGGTCCGGGAAGATCCCACATGCCGTGGAGCGGCTGGGCCCGTGAGCCATGGCCGCTGGGCCTGCGCTCCCGGAGCCTGTGCTCCGCAACGGGAGAGGCCACAACGGTGAGAGGCCCGCTTACTGCAAAAAAAAAAAAAAAAAAAAATCTGTTAGGTTTATTTTTGCTTTCCCATAAATGATACATGGTTATTTTTTTAAAAATGTGAAACATGGCAACAAAAAGAATAAAATATCTAGGAATAAACCTACCTAAGGAAACAAAAGACCTGTATGCAGAAAATTATAAGACACTGATGAAAGAAATTAAAGATGATACAAATAGATGGAGAGATATACCATGTTCTTGGACGGGATGAAACATGAAGCAAAAGGATGGGGAAGATCTTTGGGAATTTTGCCATCAAGAGAAAGTCATTTTTAATATTTGGTGACTATCATCATGATCTTATACCTAAGCCTACTTATACATCTTAAAGTTTTTAAAAAGATTTCTATAAATACATTTTAACCTACTTTTCCACTTAATATGACATTTGAATATCCTTCCAGGTAATTAAAATTCATCTACAATGTGATTTATAATGGTTGCAAAATATTCCATCATATGGGGGTATACCAGAGCTTACCTCTCCCCGTTGTTGAATACAAGGCTTGGGACTGATTTTTCTTGGTGGTAAACAATCTTGTAATTGACAAGCGATAGCTCAATCTTGATTCACTTCCACAGTGATGCAGTACACACTGCAGTGATGCCTGGCACACTGTAGGTCCCCGGTAAATACAGATTTTTTTTTTAAGTGTCCCCATTTTGTTTATTTATTTATTTTTTTGGCCACGTTGCATAGCTTCCAGGATCTTACTTCCCAGACCAGGGATCGAACCCGGGTCTCTGGCAATGGAGCATGGAGTCCTAACCACTGGACTGCCAGGGAATTCCCATGGTAAATATAGATTGAAGGAATTAATGATTTCTGCATACTTTCCAGAAGAGAATTAACGGATACAAGCCTATGAATATATTTGTGATATATAATGTCAAAGTGCTTCTGGAAATGTGAGACCAATTTCTACTCCTCACAGCTGTGTGAGACTGCCCAGAATCAATATTACTTAAAGAAACAAACAAACAAAAGTCATCAGTTGATTTTCATATTCTGAGTAACCATGAAAGTATTATTGGGGATGGTTTGGAACGTTTCAGGAAAACTCTGACGTGACATTCTTTCCTTGGACTGGTGAATGTGATCATGTCCTATAGATTCACATTATCTATGTTAATTACTGTAACGTTAAAAGGGGATTCCGTAAGAGAGGTTTTCCTATGCTTTACGTCACGGCCTGGCAAAATCTCACCTGCTGCCTGTTTTGCAAGTGAAATCTGCTTGGAGCACAGCCACTGGCTCACATCCTGTCTACAGATGCTTTTGTGCCACCATTGCAGAGCTAAGTCCTTGCAACCGATCGGTCAGGTCTGCAAAGCCTAAAATACTTATTATCTGACCCTTTGCAGAAAATGTTAATCCCTTCTTTAAATTTCTAACTGAGCATTTGAGGTTTTGTGTTTTGTTGCTGTTCATTCATTTGTTGTTGTTTTATTTTTTAAATTATTTTTTATTTTTTAAACAATTTTTAAAGGCTACTTTCCATTTACAGTTATGACAAAATATTGGCGATATTTCCTGTGTTGTACAATACATGCTTGAGACTGTCTTACACCCAATAGTTTGTACCTACCACTCCACCACCCTTATATTGCCTCTCCCATTGCACTGTTAACCACTAGTTTGTTCGCTGTATCTGTGAGCCTGCTTCTCTTTTGTTATACTCACTGGTTTGTTGTATTTTTTAGATTCCACACATAAGTGATATCATACAGTATTTGTCTTTCTCTGTCTGACTTATTTCACTGAGCATAAGGCCTTCCAAGTCCATCCATGTTGCTGCAAACGGCAAAATTCTCTTCTTTTTTATGGCTGAGTAGTATTCCACTATAGAAACTAATGGTACACCCATTAAAAAAATCAGTTAACAAGCACTTACTGAACACTGTGAGGGATGCTGCCTACTCTCAAGGAACTTAAAATATACTCATAGAGACAAAACAGACGTGTAAGGATTAGAGGCAAAAGAGGCATTCCTACATTGGGAGAGAGTACTGGAAGAAAGACAAAAGTACTGAAGGTTTTCAGAGGAGGGAGAGAAAAGGTGGGACTGGAAAAATGGGAAAATTTCACTGAGAGACAGAGCTTGAGTTAGACAGTGAATGAAGAAGATCTTGGGGTGTGAAAGCATTAGAGCAGAATGTTCTAGAATCAGGAGCATCAGAAGAAGCAGTGAAGTGGGATGCACAGGAGAGGACCACGAGGCAGTCCAGAATGCAGGAGGACAGCATACTGAAGAAGCTATTATGTTGTAGGGTGTAAACGTAAAATGGACCCACGTTGTATTTCAAAGGCATTCATTTTCTTTTAAAGGAACCTGGAATACGTCTTTTACTTAAGCCAAGAATCCTTTTATAAAGCAAATTTTTATTGTATAATCCCTCCTTATAGCTCATAATGTCTAACTTTCATCCTCTCCTTCCAGTTCTGACAGTGTATTTTTCCAGAAACCTGAATACCAATGCAAAACTATGGTGAAACATCAGAAAGACTAGGAAAAAACAGGACCTGAATACAACACACAAAAATACAAAAGAACAGGCAAACTGATCTCCGTCACTTACTGTTTGCCAAAGCTCCCTATTCAGCACTGCATTTTTCTGAATCTGCCAGAAAGACAGTATCTGCTTATCTTCTACTCCCTTTCATCAAGCTAACACAAATGTCATTGTAAAATTGAGTCCTCCATTTTTGTTGTGTATAAATTTCAAGATTCAAAATGACTTTTAAAACTTGCAAAGAAAGATACATTTACAGTATGGTTATTATCAGTCGACAAATCTTCACTGCAGAGCACACTCTTATATGCTGTGGGTGAGCAGAGATGAATGTAACGTTAAATCTATTTTCTTTATTAATGCTCTGTATGTGAAGGCACAGGGGCAAGGGGATGAACTTTTAGGAGAAACTTTTTAGAGGCAAGATTTTACAGCAGTTTTAAACGAAGGAAGGGTTACTGAATAAATGTATCAGAAATGCCACCAGAGAATTTTTGATCCCAACATAAAATGGGGTAGATATTATTCTCAGCACACACTGTTTCTGTTATCTTTGTGTCTACACATATCTGACCTGTGTGATAGGTTAAAATAATACACACTGATGTAGGTTTGAATCACAGAAGCTACGTGCACAAGACTGAAGGCTTTTTACGGAGAGTACCATCGCATACTGAGTGTGCCAAAGAGGGACATCTTTGGTGCTTTTTCACTAAAAGAACTTTCACTGGTAGGGATGACGGGGCTGGAGAAAAGGTGCCTACTTCACTCTCTCCATCTCCTCCCCACTTCCTGGGCTGGTGCTGGGGCTTCCATCTTTCCTATTGCCTTCTGCCAACTTCAAGTTCAGTTAAGAGTTCCACTCCTCTGAGAAACAGTGGCCCGAGAGTGGACGCTCTCCTCTGGGAACCTGGGAGAACAGACCCACCATATCCTCAGGAAAGAACTCTCCCTGCTGCCAGGTTATCAAGTTGAAACACTTTAAGCTAACGACTACTGTGAGCCCCAACGGCCTACTGTTTAGCTGTATAATCAGAGGCAGTTAAAAACGCATGCTATGTGGTGGAGAGAAAATAGTTGGTGTCATGGGAGCCATTATGGATTACGGTTTATGAAAATGTAAAACGCTGCACTATTTATATGGGCTTGGCTGTACTGAGTTATCACGTGAATGCCGCACCCTGCTCTTGGGCCACGGATCCTCCCCAGAAGCCAAGAAAGGCAGATGGGGGTCAGGAGAGTTGCCACAGAGATTGTAGAGTTGGGAAGAGAAAGCATCTTGGGTGCTGCGTTTCAGAACATGCTTTCTGTTTCTGTGCCTCAGTGATCCTGTCTACAGATAGTGTTAAGAAATCCTAGTCATCAGTGTTTTAATAACTATTTGATAGTTGCTCAGATTCTCCTACAAGAGGATGACAGACAGGACTTCCATTTTATGATCACTAGCATATTAGACAGGCCCCAAAAAGTCCACACTGTATTAGGCAGGGTGCTCCAAGAAAACAGAACCGATAGGATATATATAAGAGGAGATTTAATACAGGAATCAGCTCATGTGGTTACGGAGGCCAAGAAATCCCACCATCTGCCATCTGCAAGCTGAGGGGCCAGGAAAGTCAGTAGTGTGATTCAGTCTGAGTCTGAGGGCCTAAGAATGGGGTAGGGGTGCTGCCGGTGTAAGTCTGCAAGTCCAAAGGTCCAACACTAGGAGCTCCTATGTCCAGGGGGAGAAGAACACGGGGATCCAAGGTCAAGAAGAGAGTGAATTCACCTTTCCTCCACTTCTTTATTCTTTAGGGCCCTGAATGGACTGGATGATTCCCGCATACATTAGTGAGGGCAGATGGGTATTCTTTACTAAGTCTACTGATTCAAATGCTAACTAATCTCTTCTGAAAACTGCTCCCAGACAAACCCAGAAATTATTTTTACCAGCCATCTGGGCGTTTCTTAGCCCAGTCAAGTTGACACATAAAATTAACCATCACACGCGCCAAGTTAAAAGTCCCTTAGGTATTTGGGGGGGATAAAGCATTGGCTTACCAACCATTTTTAGGCTACCTGGCTGCTTTAAAGGTTAGGTCCACTGACGGGCTTGCCCAGCACAGACTCATCCAGCCCACAGACAGCAATGGAACTAGAGTCACCAGGGATATACTGGGGATTGAGGAGAAAAGTATCAACACAGCAGTAATGGATGTGAGATCACCAAAAACTTAATAGCTGCTGAACACCTGACACTGAGGGAAAATCTTGTTCAGTTACGTCCTTGTCCTTAGGCCCTCCAGGAACGAGGACTCATCCCAAAGTGTTTGCAAACCTGAGTCAAGAGCAATGGATTGGTATGGATCACAGTACCTTATCCAATGGAACCTTATCAGGGTGGTGACAGGTCCTGATGACCAAGGGACAGACTAAGTTCTGTAGGTTGTACAACACACAAAGAGTGCCCCTGAGGGGAAAGCAGCTCTCACTCTTCATTCGTTCTTTGTTTATCCATTTGTCTGTTCATTCTTTCCCTCATTCGTTGAGACACCAAAATCTAAGGAGATCTCGTATGTGTCAGGATTTGTGCTAAGTGCTGGGACACAGTATTCATCTTTGATCTTGGTTCTTAAGGAATCAGTCACCCGAGGAAAAAAAGGCAAAGAACTTTTTTTCTGACTGCCCGAGATACATATCAAAGAACAATTCCTATGAGTTTAGAGAATTTTGTGTAATTGCCTGGAGGAAGCAGAGATGTTGCCTAAGTGGACATGACATTTGAGGTGATGTTTGAAGGATGAATACGAGTTCCTGAGCCCAGGGACTGGAAACGGCCGCCCTGGCAGAGGGGGCCGCGTTCAATAACACACAGAAGCTTGGAGAACACAGTGCATCTGGGAACTAACATGTCACCCTGTGTGGCTGCATTAAAAAAAAAAGAAGTGAGGAGAGGGAAGTGGCAAGGAAAGTACACATGTTCCTGGGAACGACTTTGAATGTCATATTAAAGAAAATTCAATGTATCCAGAATGAATGGATGGTACAGTTTTACCTAGGAACCTGTTATTTAGTATAATGACATCATAGAAATATGTAAGATGTACACAGGAAATACGTACTTGGTAGAGACAAAACATCACAGGTATTTAGAGTCAGACAGATCTGTTTTCAAATCTGGGTTGTATTTGCTAGCTATGTGACCTAGAGCAGGTTGTTCAAACCTCCAGAACCTTGATTTCCTCATCTGTAAAAACTCACATGCTTTGTGGGGTGGATTTCAAGAATAAATGCGATACCATGAGAAAATGCTTTGCAAAGTATCTTCACTGGGCTCTGGATCTCCTCCTTGCCTTACCAGCCTTAAACACATCTACATGGTGTCTGCCTCTGAGCTTTGGTTCCAAAAACTCGATCTCACCCCTGTCCTTCAACTGAAATAATTATGTAAAGTAATAAAGCTTTCCATCCCTGAAAGCCACCTCTTTGAAGAGGCCTCCAGCCACCATCACGAATTCAGCATCACTGAGCACCAATACATACTGGCCCACACATTTAGATGATGCTTGTTTACACACTCCTCTCACAAATTTCAAAGCATTTTTACATGCTTCTTAAGTGATTGGTTAATTATGAATATTCATAGTACGTTTAAATATAATCTTGACAGAGGCTGACCAAGTTTTTCTGTAGACGGCCAGATAGTAAATATTTTAGGCGTGGTGGGCCATGTAGATCTCTACTGCATTTTCTTCTTCTCTTTGAAAAACACTTTAAAAATGTAAGAAGACATACAGATGGCCAAAAGGCAAATGAAAAGACGTTCAACATCGCGAATTATTAGAGAAATGCAAATCAAAATGACAATGATGTATCACTTCGCACTGGTCAGAATGGCCATCACCAAAAACTACAAATGATGGAGAGTGTGTGGAGAAAAGGGAACCCTCCTACAGCGTTGGTGGGAATGTAAATTGGTTCAGCCACTATGGAGAACAGAATAGAGGTTCCTTAACTGATGAAAAATAGAGCTACCATATGATCCTGCTATCCCACTCTTGGTCATATAACTGGAGAAAACCATAATTTGAAAAGATACACGCACCCCAGTGTTCATTGCAGCACTGTTTACAATAGTCAGGACATGAAAGCAACCTCAATGTCCATTGACAGATGAATGGATAAAGATGTGGTACATATATAAATGTGTACAAATATATATATGTACACACACACACACACACACACATATATATAATGGAATATTACTCAGCCATAAGAAAGAATGAAACAATGCATTGTAGCAACATGGATGGACCTAGAGATTATCATACTAAGTAAAGTAAGTCAGACAAAGACAAATATATGATATTACTTATATATGGAATCTAGGAAAATGATACAAATGAACTTATATACAAAACAGAAATAGACCCACAGACACAGAAAACGAACTTATAGTTACCAAGGGGGAAAGGGGGATGGAAGAATAAACTAGGAGTTTGGGATTAACATATACACACTACTATATATAAAACAGATAACCAACAAGGACCTAGTATAGCACAGAGAGCTATACTCAATATTTTGTAATAAGCTATAAGGGAAAAGAATCTGAAAAAGAATACACACACACACACACACACATCTAGAGATGTATATATAAAACCGAATCACTGTGCTGTACACCTGAAACTAACACAATATTGTAAATCGACTATACTTTAATTTAAAGAAATGTAAAAACCATCCTTAGTTGGCCCTAAGAACACAGGTAAGGGAGGCGAGATGGACAGGCAGATTTGGCCTACGGGCTGTGGTTTGCCAACCCCCGAATTAGGACAGTAACATAACAGTATCTGATGGAGCTCGCATTGATCTTTCCTTCCAAGGAATGCTGAAAAATAGCACTGCTGAGAGGTCCCGAAAGTGCGTGAAGATCTCTTAATGAGCATCAGGCATCTACTACTTTCAACATTTTAAAGATGATACAGCATTTAACAGGGAATTGCCGAGTAGTAACCATCTAGGTTGCCTTTAAAATTCTTGGTATTCAAAGTGCAAAAAAGGCAGAAAGAGAAACTTCATGATCAGTATGATTACATTTTTATTTTTTTGCGGTACGCGGGCCTCTCATTGTTGTGGCCTCTCCCCTTGCGGAGCACAGGCTCCGGACGCGCAGGCTCAGCGGCCATGGCTCACGGGCCCAGCCGCTCCGAGGCATGTGGGATCTTCCTGGACCTGGGCACGAACCCGTGTCCCCTGCATCGGCAGGCGGACTCTCAACCACTGCGCCACCAGGGAAGCCCTGATTACATTTTTAAACATTGAATCAGATATATAACCACACACTAACATAAATAACAATGAAAGAAAATACATGACATTTTTAACAGTGCTTATATTTAAGTGATGGGATTGATTTGAGGAAGTTAACTTTTTTTTCATATTGCTAGAGTTTGGGGAGATGTAAAAGAAAAAAAAAACACACCTATTTCTTCTTTCTAGTCTTGGGATCAACTGAAAGTGACATGTCAGGTAAATGCAGAATCAAAAAAAACCTTTGTTACTGATGAAGCTGTTACGGGCATGTGTCTTAGATCTTTGGGCAGACAGGCTCACTCATTATTTCATCATTCATTTAGATACACTGCCCCGTCCCTGGACAACTTCAGGCCTCCCCTATAGGGGCAGGACCCCTATTCACCACAGAGGGAAGACTAGAATAAACAGACCCCAAATGAAAACCAGAAGCAGACATCACCCCCTTCCCTTTCGGAGTAGTAGATGAGGGAATATAAATGAAGCCCGGAGTGGCACTCTATCAGTAGTAAGTGTCCTCCCCACAATACATCACAGATAACAACCAGCCAGGAAGCACACACACACCCAAATGACTGGACAGTCAACACCTGCTACTGGAACCTTCTTTCAGTTTCTAGCTGGAGAACGGTCACTTCTGTGTGACTTTAGAACAATCACTTCACAGCTCTGGCTCAAGGCCTTCATCTGCCGTTGTGGGAGGTGCACTATAATAGAAGGTCTCCTTAAGTCATGTGGGCCCTTCTTTGTCATTTGCTGACCCCCTCACCCCCCGGCCTGCTGGGAGCTGCCCAGTCACTGGGCAAACAGTGCTGTCAAAAGACGCTCTCAGTTCTTGAAATGCTTTCATTCTAGGGAAGCGAGTATTTGAAAAAAACAAACTCTTTTCATTTGATGCCCAGATCCATTCTATTTTCCTTCTGAAGTCAAGTGAAATACCACTTGGAAATAATTTGCAATCCATTCTTTACATTGTATTCCTTAGCTTTTCTCAAAAATAACACACAAAGAGATCACATTTTTTCATAAAGAGGTAAGAATATTATAATCAACTTATTATGTATATGTCAGCCTAGGCAGCGATTACTGAAGAGGAAACTGGATTTGTGGAATAGTTAGAGAACATGAGAAAGAGCGAGCTCTGACGTGATTCTAGTGGTGAATGTTTTTGTGTTTCCATATGCATATCTGTGACATGGGAAATTATTTATGAATTAACAACATTATCATGTTGACATCACTTGGTTACATTAAAAAAAGAAAAACTAGAAAGTGACTTTTCAAGAGCAGGGAGCATAAAAAGTGGAACCAAGGAGAATTCTCAGCAGCGTAATTTTGTTAAAACACCTCATTTTGAGATCTACTAATCTCTGAGTTTAATTAAAAGTCTGAATGAACAAACGGCTATTTTATCTGATGCCCAGTTCCATTTGGCTTTCCTTCTGATACCAAGAAAGGTTGCTGGAACTTTCTTACCTATTTACTTTCATTGACTCCTGTAAATGAGTTCAGACCTAATGTGTGAACCCCTGGGGCATTCTACAACTAAACTCAGTTACTAGCAAAATGTACAAAGCCAGTGACAAAGCAATGCAAAGACCAAAAAGAACAGTCTTTAAAAACAATTGCGATTTCTCTTTTCCATCAGTTCTCAGGATTAAAGGCAGAATTTATTGATAAAGACAGAGAAGTAATCCTCTGATGGAGTGAGATGGTGTACCGGCGTTCTCCATACTCATTCAATTAACAGACTTCACTGTATGCAAACACGGGTAAGTGGATGAAATGTGTTGCTTCTTAATGATCTAATCTGTATTCTAACAGGATGGAAAGCTCGGCTACACAAACGTTTTGCTTGGTTATTTCCCCTAAACATTGATGCCTGGGAATGTGCTAGCCATTTATTTTGACAGTGGAACTTGATGTGCATCTTGGCTGTTAATAGCCCTGTAAACATTTTACAATGAAAATACCACACAACTGGAACTAATCTCATTACTTTCCACATTAATAATTCTTACAGAGACAGAAGATCATTAAAACCTAGAATGGTACTACACAGATGTTTAATGTAGATGTTCAAGAACTCCTAGCCAAGTCATTCCTTCATTCCTTCTGCCAACAAATATTAATTGAGCAACTACTCTGTTCCAGGCACTGTGGTGTTCGTGCATATTTTTAATAAAACAGACATGGTCCCCTTCTTCATGGAGCTGCCATTCTACTGGGACAGAGACCACTGAATTTAACAAACAAGTAAATGTATGCTCAGAAATTGGGACAGATATGACAAGGGCTTTTTCTTCACCATAACCTCCCTTAAACACACCTCCCCTTCATCCCCATCTCACTATCAAAAGCCCAGTTCTATTCATTTGTTTGTGTGAAAGTCTTGCTGCTACTTTATTTTTCTTCCCCAAGGCAAAGGTTAACTGCCTTGATCTGCGGTTGAAACATTAAGTCCTTAATTTCTAGAATTCCAGATCCATAGCCTGAAATGAAGATAATCACAGTTCATGCTTTAGTCTTAGCACAGGACCTAAACACAGCCTGTTGCTAAATCCTACACCACCTTCTGGGGTAACTATATAAAAGCGATGTCAACTCTCTTTGACTCATGGAAACATTAACACAATGTAATCTGCCTGTAAGTCACACCTCACTCACAGTTCTGCAGAAATCTTATGGGCATTAGTCCTCATTCTTCTGCTTTCCAGCCTTGCCTCATTTGTCCCTCATACACGGAGTGGAATTGCTCTTTCTGCCCAAGACCATCTCTTCCTTTCAAATGAAGCTCGAGTCTCTCTCCCCTACCAAGCCTGTCTAGACAGGCT
>NW_020175011.1:616871-661938 GCF_003031525.2 Neophocaena asiaeorientalis asiaeorientalis
CCCCGCCTCTCCCCGCCCCCCCCCCTTCATTCTCCTCTGACCTTCCTCACCCCACCTCCTCCTCTCACCACCCCTAGAGAGATAGCTGCTTCTACCATTCACTTAACACACATGTTCTCACATTTTAAGCTGTGCCGTATTATTTACAGTAATGGCTTTCAACCCTGTCAGACGCAATGTTCCATTTTATAACAAATGTTACACAATGTTCCCTTTACTATCCTGAAATAAAATTAACAGATAATGTAACTTTCCTACAACATTATTTTAAGAAAAAAATCAGTATGATGCACTAACTCTACTACAAAGGAGAAATAAAAGGGAAGTTTTTTGGAATAAAATAATATGTACTGAGAAAGGCTATCCTAGAATACATAATGAATTAAGTGGAAACATTCATGTACGTATAATCATAATGAATAACTTTGGATTTAAAAGAAGCAAAATGATATTTTTTAAGTTCCATACAAGAAGTACAAGAATAGTAAAGAACAGAGGTAGAAGCTGATGCTAAAATAAAAACTAAAGTTAAATAATACAGATCAAACTTATGTGTATATGATAAATAGAAGGAAACAGCCTTAATTAGGGAGAACCTGCAGAGACAAATTACAGACTGCCAAAACGGAGACCTGTATGATGGAGAAATCTGATATTCTCATAAATGACCTGAGCCTTATTTATAAGTGAAGTGTCAACATTTTCCCTTGAGTAGTGACATGCAACAGGATTGATAAATATCACTGAAAATATCTCTTATCCTAAAATTCCACCACCTGCTGAGGTGTGCATTGCATCATTACCTTAAAACACTTTGGACCACACACTCTTCCATAGGTCATGAGAAATAAAGGATGAATGTGAAAGTGAAAGGATAATTCCAGAGACTGAAAAGTAACCGTGTGATGACCTCTTGAGATAGAATCAGAATAAGATGACAAAAATGCAGGAAAACCAAAACAAATAAATCATTTTTAATAAGGAATTTTCATGACCTATAGGTTTCTTATCATGGGGCTACTAAAATTATGTATGCACTCACACATACACACATATGTACACAAATACATTTATATATAAATGATATTGTCTGTATACGTATATATATAAAATGGCAAAATATGAAATATTTTTAAGCATTAATAATAAAATTCAGTGAGGTCTATTAAGCTTCACTTGTCTCCACTAATTCAATAATGTTTGATTTTAAGTGTCGTAATCAGAGTCACCCATCTCCTCTGTTACATATTTGCATGTAACTATAAATGTAGATTGATAGTTAAAAACAGCAGTGTTTTCTTGTTAACTCAACGATACAAACGATGATCCTTTGGTGACACAGTTTATCAAAATGGTGAAAAACTTGTTAAGCTTTGAATAAAATAACGTACCCTCATTTTACAAAACAGATTCACTCTGGGAAACTATGAAAAAACATATTTGACCGTATGCTAACACACATATATGGAATCTAAAAAAAAAAAACAAAAAATGGTTCTGAAGAACCTAGGGGCAAGACAGGAGTAAAGACGAAGATGTAGAGAATGGACTTGAGGACACGGGGAGGGGGAAGGGTAAGCTGGGACGAAGTGAGAGAGTGGCATGGACATATATACACTACCAAATGTAAAATAGATAGCCAGTGGGAAGCAGCCGCATAGCACAGGAGAACAGCTCGATGCTCTGTGACCACCTAGAGGGGTGGGATAGGGAGGGTGGGAGGGAAACACAAGAGTGAGGGGATATGGAGATATATGTATATGTATAGCTGATTCACTTTGTTATACAGCAGAAACTAACACAACATTGTAAAGCAATTATACTCCAATGAAGATGTTAAAAACAAACAAACAAACAAAACACTCTTATATATGCTAGCCGCTCCCTTACCTCTTTGGAATAGTTCCTCAGAGCTACCTGAGAAGCTGTATCCTGGGCTATAGTCCTCAGTAATGCCCTGAATAAAACAAACATAATTAAAAAAAAAAAAAAACCCATATTTGTGCATATGTGTAAAATGCACTCAGGTTCCAGCGCCTTATTTGTAATATTTGTATATACATGAACGTCCAGTAGAACCAGGGGCAATTCTTTGTTTGGGAAGCTTCATTGCATGTTGAAGGACATCTAGCTTCCCTGGCTCCCTACATTAAAAGCCAATAGCACGGGCTTCCCTGGTGGCGCAGTGGTTGAGAGTTCACCTGCCGATGCAGAGGACACGGGTTCGTGCCCTGGTCCGGGAAGATCCCACATGCCGCGGAGCAACTAGCCCCGTAAGCCACAATTACTGAGCCTGCGCGTCTGGAGCCTGTGCTCCGCAACAAGAGAGGCCGCGATAGTGAGAGGTCCGCACACCGCGACGAGGAGTAGCCCCCACTTGCCGCAACTAGAGAAAGCCCTCGCACAGAAACGGAAAGCCAACACAGCCATAAATAGAAAATAAATAAATAAAATTAAAAAAAAAAAAAAGCCAATAGCATACCTATGATAATGGGGATAAAAACACAACCCCAACAAGTTTCCAAAATATCGCTTAATGGGCAGTACTTTCCTAATGAAGACCATTGCTTTGTGGGATGCTTTTTAGAAGAGCCAAAAGCTCATACTATCCTGCCTTCTAGTTCTCCCCCAGAGCTTTGAATCTTTCAACCTGTGTTTCAACATGCCTTGTTATTAGCCATCCCAGGTGTGGCAGAGTGAAAAAGATACCTAAGTCAAATCCCTAGAACCCCACAGATGTAGAGAACAAACGTATGGACACCAAGGGGGGAAAGTGGCGGGAGTGTGGGGTGGTGGTAGGATGAACTGGGAGATTGGAATTGACATGTATACACTAATAAGTATAAAATGGATAACTAATAAGAACCTGCTGTATAAAAAAATAAATTAAATAAAATTCAAAAAAAATCCCTAGAACCCTGCGAATGTATGGTCCGGGAAGATCCCACATGCCGCGGAGCAACTAGCCCCGTAAGCCACAATTACTGAGCCTGCGCGTCTGGAGCCTGTGCTCCGCAACAAGAGAGGCCGCGATAGTGAGAGGTCCGCACACCGCGACGAGGAGTAGCCCCCACTTGCCGCAACTAGAGAAAGCCCTCGCACAGAAACGGAAAGCCAACACAGCCATAAATAGAAAATAAATAAATAAAATTAAAAAAAAAAAAAAGCCAATAGCATACCTATGATAATGGGGATAAAAACACAACCCCAACAAGTTTCCAAAATATCGCTTAATGGGCAGTACTTTCCTAATGAAGACCATTGCTTTGTGGGATGCTTTTTAGAAGAGCCAAAAGCTCATACTATCCTGCCTTCTAGTTCTCCCCCAGAGCTTTGAATCTTTCAACCTGTGTTTCAACATGCCTTGTTATTAGCCATCCCAGGTGTGGCAGAGTGAAAAAGATACCTAAGTCAAATCCCTAGAACCCCACAGATGTAGAGAACAAACGTATGGACACCAAGGGGGGAAAGTGGCGGGAGTGTGGGGTGGTGGTAGGATGAACTGGGAGATTGGAATTGACATGTATACACTAATAAGTATAAAATGGATAACTAATAAGAACCTGCTGTATAAAAAAATAAATTAAATAAAATTCAAAAAAAATCCCTAGAACCCTGCGAATGTTAGCTTATTTGGAAAGAAAGGCTTTGTGGCTGTGATTAGGTTAAAGACATGGAGATGAATAGATCATCCAGGCTCATCCAGGGGGGCCCTGCATCCAATGACAAGTGTGCTTATAAGAGAAAGACGAAGGCAGATTTGAGACAAAGAGCAGAGGAGAAGGCAGTGTGAATGGAGGCAGAAACTGAAGTGATGCAGCCACAAGCCAAAGATTGCTGGCAGCCACCAGAAGCCAGAAGAGTCAAGGAACAGATGGTCCCCTATGGGGCAGATGGGAGAACAGCCCTTGGGGACACCTTGCTTTTGACTTTCTGACCTGTAGAACTGTAATGGAATAAATGTCTGTTGTTTTAAGCCACCAAGTCTGTGTTAATTTGTTACAGCAACCAAAGAAAACTAATATATCAGGTGAGTTAGTCACCGGCCAGGGCAGAAGTTTAATACCATGCTTTGTTTTGTGTTTGTTTTTCTCCAAGGCTTTTATATTCTCTAAACAAGGCTGGACACTGGGGAGAAATGACGTAATGCAACATTCTTTTTTCTCTCTTGAACACTCCACTCAGCCCCTCCCCACTCCATCCAGGCTATGGATCTCAGTGCAAGATTTTCTCCCCCCCCCCCCGGAAACCTTTATATTCCTTTACATAAACTGGAATAGAAGTCTTTTCCATTCTGCAGAGCATTCACCTCCTTTTCAAGCTAAACATTCACTCCTGTGATTCTCTGGCAAATATTGGTTTCCCCACAAGAACGCAAGCTCCTAAAGTGAAGGACCTCGGGTATGTTTCCTCACCACTGTTTTCTCTACAGCCTGACATGGTGTCCAGCATAGAGAAATATGTCTATAAATATCTTATGAGTGAATATTTATATACAACTGTTTACAGATGTTTTGATTTAAATATCTTATGAGTGAATATTTATATACAACTGTTTACAGATGTTTTGATTAAAAAAAAAACACCTGTCAATCAGGTTCATAGCAGCAGCAATACATGTTTTCCCGGAATAAAGAAATGTTTTAATGAGTAGATTCTTCTACACACTGTATTTAAAATGTCTATTTCAGGGGTCTCATCACCTCAACCTCTGATGCAGTGTTTGAACACAATCAGTTCTGGGCCAGTTTCACAGGTTGAATTGTGTCCCTACAAAATTCATGCCCACCCAGAACAGAGGAATATGACCTTATTTGGAAATAAGATCTTTGTAGATGTAGTCAAATTAAAATGAGGTCACACTGGATTAGGGTGGACCTGAAATCCAATAATTGGGGTCCATATAAAAAGAGGGAGATAAATAATGAGGTCCTACTGTAGAGCACAGGGAACTACAGTCAATACCTTATAATAAACCATAATGGAAAAGAATACATATATAACTGAATCACTTTGCTGTATACCAGAAACTAACACAACATTGTAAATCAACTATACTTCAATAAAATAAAAATTAAAAAGAGAGGAAGATGTGAATACATGGGGACATGGGACACAGAGGAGACACACACACACACAGAAGACAGCTGTGTGAAGACAGAGGCAGAAACACCTCACTAGGTGTTGCCTTACTAACTCCATTCTTATCAACTGCTTCCAGCCATTGGATAATAAGATGCCAACACAGAATTGTGAGAATTTAGGGGCTCAGCCGTGGGAGAAGACTGCAGACTAGTGTGATATGAGAAGACAGTACTGCTCAGAGCGGCTCAGGTGCCAGGTGGGTTTGTTTTTTTATTGCAGTTCCTGTCTCATTTAACTAGAAGTTACATGACCTTGGTGAATTTACTTAAGAGCTCTGTGCCTTAATTTCCTCATCTGTCAAATGGAAATAGTAATAATCCCTTCCTCACTGAGTTCTTGCTGCATGCAAAATGCTTAGCACAGTACCTGGGACATGAACCTGGGAAATGAAAATTGTTCAGTAAATATTTGCTCTTACTATTGTTACTACTGGCTTTAGTGAAGGCTAAAAATAAATCATCACTTCATTCAATTAGGGAAAAAACCTAACTCTATGGTAGCTATGATATTGCCCTGACAAACTAAAACTTTGATTCTGTGTGCAAAGGACCTTATTTCTTTTCCTTGCAGCTAACTCAGAAGTTTGACTCCTTGGTTTACCTTTAAATGCAAAAGTCATTCCCTTTTGGAAATGCCTGCACACCAATTACACTCGCCTGAACTTGCCCAATGTACTATTCAGGAAGCTTGATATCCAGCAATGATTTCTAAGTGAAACTCAAAGTCAGTAGAACACTATGCTCCTTACTGTGGAGACAGGGAAACACACCCTACCCCCTACAAGGCTTTTTTTTTTTTTTTTTGCTGTACGCAGCCCTCTCACTGTTGTGGCCTCTCCCGTTGCGAAGCACGGGCTCTGGACGCGCAGGCTCAGCGGCCATGGCTCACGGGTCCAGCCGCTCCGCAGCATGTGGGATCCTCCCAGACCGGGGCACGAACCCGTGTCCCCTGCATCGGCAGGCGGACTCTCAACCACTGCGCCACCAGGGAAGCCCTACGAGGTTTTTATAATCAAACATCCTGACATCTAATAATGTGTTCAACCTCTTCTCCCTAACGTAGAAAGTTTATTTCTAATGCAAGCGCAGGACTTGCTTGCTTCCTTCTAAACGGTAGAGGAGCGAGCATATAAACTTCTCTGTAGTGGCTATTGGTACAGCTAGTCAGAGTGAGCAGGACACAAACCAATTACTGTGAGCTTTGTGAAAAAAATAGTTACGGTTCCTGCTTCTGTACCATTTGACAGAGGAAAGGGGACAGATGTACGTGAGGGTGCTACCTTATGAATTCATACTTCTAAAACCTAGACCAGACAGAGTAAGCTTCACACTATGCGACCAGTGAGGGTGGGGGAGCCCTGTCCAGTGAGAAAGAAAGGACCCTGGCCTGAACACTGGAGCAGTCCTGGGGGTTCCTGCGGTACCAAGTGTGAGCCATTTACTAGCTGGATTGCAGATGGTCTGTGCATCTCAGGAAATGGCAGGGTGTTCCAAGTCTTAGGATGGGAGGACACTCCATTTGGTTGCAGGACACTCCATTTGGTTGCAGGACACTCAAGGGAGGGTGGGGCAGGGGCTATTTGCCAACCAACATACAAATATTTAATATTGTAACAACTCTGTGGCTATAAAGGCACCAGCTGGTAAATGTTGGCCTTGGACAAGACTGTAGTGAATTAGACTGGCACGATGATGGCACGTGAATCTTGAGCCATCACGTAATGGAAGTTGCAGAGAGATACAGGAGGGCACCACTGTGCATTGGTGCAGGCAGCGTTAGTTCTACAGAGTCAAGGAGGCGGAGTGTTAGGTCCCTCAAATTCTATTTCAACACATTTTCTAATTACATTAATGTAGGAACAAAATTTCCTTGTTACGAAATTAAAGCATTTCTATTAAGGCTAAATACCACTTGCCTTCTCAATTTTGGTCTACTCTCCAAAGGTAACTACTGTTACTAATTTAGTAACATCATTTCAGATACCTTTCCATGTGTATTCACATGCATTTGGTATTGTCTAGGGTGCTAGCTACGTGTTTCCATGCGTGGTAAGCAGAACTCTAAAATGCTCCCTTAAAATTTCCTGTCTCTCTCCCAGGTCTATGAATATGATGAATTATCACGCTCTGATTATGTTATGTGGCAAAAGGAATTTTGCAAATATAATTGAGGTTACTGATGAATTGACTTAGAGTTAATTAAAAGAGATCAGTCACGCATTTAATCTAATCACACATGCCCTTTAAAAGCATAGTTTTCTCTAGGTGGTAGCCGAAGGGAAGTCAGAGAGATCCGAAGCACAAAAGGAATTTGATGCACCACTGCTGGCTTTGAAAATGGAAGGGGTCCTGTGCCGAGGAATGCTGGTGGCCTCCAGGAGCTGAGAGTCACCTCCACTGACAGCCGGCAAGGAAACGGGACTTCAGTCCTACAACTACAAGGAACTGAATTCTGCCAACATCTTGAATGAGCTCAGAAGCCGATTCTTCTCCAGAGCCTTCAGATAAGAACCAAGTCTGGCTTATAACTTGATTGCAGCCTTGTGAGACCCTAAGCAGAGAACCCAGCTGAGTCCACTTAGATTTCTGACCTATAGAAGTCTGAGACAGTAAATGGGTGTTGTTTTAAGCCACTAAATTTGTGGTTATTGGTTACACGGCAATAGAAAACCGATACCACATATCATTCTGCAGTTTGTTTTTTATTCAAGAATATGTTTCATAAATCTAAGCACATTAATTCATTCTTTTGAACTGCTCTACCATATTTCACTGTAAATGTGGTACATCATCTCCAAAGATGGCTACTACCAGTTCCTGCCATCACTGTTCAAACCTGGCACTTTGCTCTTTCCCTGCTCTTTGAATCTGGCCTGGCCTTGTGATGTGTTTTCACTGATAAAATCTACTGGAGATAATGTTCTAGAACTTCTGAGTTCAGGTCTTGAGAGACCTTGAAGCTTTTGCTTCTGCCCTTTTGGGATCCAAGCAGCGTGGATAAAAGCTCAAAGTAAACGACATAGTGAGGGGGTCATGAAACAGGAGAGGGAGGGGAGGGAGAGAGGGGAGAGGGAGGGTGAGGTACGTAGACGGGGAGAGAAATTAGGACCCCACGAGCCCCAAGCCAAACTCCAGGTAATCTTGAAAAGACTGTATGTAGAGCAGAAGAACCACCCAGTTAAGTCCAGAAAAGCCCAAAGAATTGTGAGACATACTAAATCACTGGTGTTTCAACCACTGAGTTCTGGGGTAGTTTGCTAAATAACAGTATAATAGATAAATCATGAACATTACAGTTTATCCATCCTCGCACTGATGAACATTGTTTTCAAAATATTAAAGTGAACCACATGCAAGTGCCATTTCTGTAAGTCAAAACTGGTCAGATATCAGCAATTTTGTGAGGTTTAATACTACAGTAGTTTGTTATGCAATAATAGGTAACACTATCATAGGTTTATCATGAATACATACATCGTGAATAAATTATGAACATTACAGTTTACTTATCCGTTTTCCTACTGAACATTTTTGTCTTTTTTAAATTATTCAATTGAACCACATGAAATGCCATTTTTTATAAGTCAAAATTGGTCAAATATCAGCAATTTCATGAGGTTTGATCCAACAAACAAAGCTGCCACAACTCTTCCTTGATGTGTCCCTTTGTGTACATGGCGTGAGGTGTCACTGGAGAGTGAGCACCAGGCAGTAGAATTGTTTAGGCATAGGACAGGCACACTCTAAATTTAACACATGTTGCAAAATCACCCACTAGAGTGACTACCAATTTACGCTCCTACTATCAGTACATAATACTATCCTATATTCCCTGATCCATATATTTACAGAATTCCATCATAATAAAAATAGTTACCTAGGGCTCAAGATGCAGCTAACCTAATACAAACTGATCTAAAACTCAAGAAGTGTTGGCAAATCTGATGTAAAATTCCTGATAACCCACAAGGCATTTTGATTTGAGTTTTAATATTCTATTGTAGGTGACAATTTTAAGATAGATATACCTTCCTATTTGTAGAATAGTTACATGAATATAAGTTGTGTTAGTGTCCCAAGAGTAGACATCACCTAAGTGCTGGGAGGGACACTGGAGTAGGTAAGCAGTGGGAGAGTGCCCCAGCCTAGGAGGTCACACAGTTTCAATAGAGGAGAATGCATGAAGATGCCTTGCTCCACGGACAACAGGGTTATCCATCCACGTGGCAATATCAGAGTTGATATTGATATTGATATTGCTATCACAGTTGACAGCCGGGGGTCTGTAGAGTTAACTAGTATCTAGAACATGTTTATTAAGAAGTGTCTTACTGAACGTTTGCTAAGGCAGAGGCATTGACTCTTCCTATACATTACTTACATGTGGCAGATCGTACTGGTCCCCCTATAGATCAGCTCTGCTCTTTTTCTCTAGTGCCAAATAAAAACTGTCGCTTGCCATCTGCCTTTACAAGGATTAGGTCACTAGCCACTGCAGTCGCTGACATCAACATACCCTGAAAGGAGTTCACGGCGGAGATCAGGAATGAGGCACTCTGTGCTCTGGGAAAAACTGTCAGGTATTTTTAGAAGATTTTATGAGCCCCAATTCTTGCATCTTCTCATCTCTAGAAAAGCACGAAAATCGTTAATGGAGACATCTGTGCCTTGTGACTAGCAGCAACCTTCTTGAGAGTAGCAGCCAGCCTCTGCCAAAATGTGTGCTTGACTGAACGTCCCCCACTTCACTAATAACAGAGATAACACTGCCCTTTCCTGCCACCTCCTTGAACAGCTCCTCAGGGCTATCTCAGATGCTGTCTCCCGGGCTATGGTCCTCATTTTGCACCAAATAAAATGTAACTCACCACTCGCACATTGTTCTTTTTTTTTTTTTTTCAGTCAAGAGTAGTAATACCAATCTACCTAGTTACCTGATCACACTTCCCACCTCTCTTGATTATCAGATCCTTTACTGTACCAAAGACACAAAGGATGTAATAATAATCAACTCCTCCTTCACAGCGTGGCCACATACATCTGACCCCACAGAGGTACAACAGAACCATAAAGCCATCTTTTGCCCTAGGTGACTGGCAGCGTGCTATGAAACGAAGATTAAAAGAACACACGTTGTGAAGCACATGGCGATTAGCATAATCCATCAGGGGACCTGTCAGAACTGGAGTTTTGGAGATTCCTGTTTCATAACACGTGCATCTTCTACATCTGGGGGAACCCTGTTACCCAGGAAGGCAGCCGATGCTTTCTCATCCCAGTGAACAAGCTCCTTGCTGGCAGGTCACCTGAAAAGCACCCTCTTCAAAAGTTGCATATGTTTAGAAAACACAACAATTTGTTTTCCCCAAAGCAAATATGCAGAAAAGAAAAGAAAATTCCAAGGAAAACACTGAAGTAAATTTGAACTATTCCAAAAATGGAATGAGGAGTGCCTTCTGAAATACCAGCATAAAAACCTCAAGTAAAAAAAATTTCCAATGTAATGTGTTTTTACATTTATACATCCATCTAAAGTTTTTTGCAACATTTGCAAACTTGAACGCTATGGTATGATGTGACCAAAATGCATTAAAATAATTGCGTTAGGGTTTTTGGCATCACTTTATAATAAGTGGACAGTAATTGTTGCTAAATTACAGCTGAATCCCTGCAGAATTAGATATTACGTCCATGTTAGGATCGAATGACACTATCATGATTAATGATACTGCAGTGACTACCAAGAGATTTAAAATGATTAGCCACTTATCCTAAAGTGTTGACATTTTCCCACAATTTTAGAGTTATGTTTCATGAAAACTTTGCAATTAAACTTATTGCTAATGGTTACTGCGTTAAATCCAGAGATAAATATTCCTCAAAAGGTCAACCTTACTAATGAGTAAATATTAAAATTCAAAAAAATTTTTTTAATTAAAAAATTTTTAAAAAGACAGCCCAACTACCCACTTAAATAACTAATAGCAGATAATGTGTTTAACATATTAGATATATTTGAACAATATAGCTGTGTAATTAAAGATACTTGGCTACAGTTAAAGTCTTGATACTAATTCTCTCGCAAAATAATTCATGCAATTCAGGCTATATATATGCATTGAGCTAGAAAAAAGAAATGCATTACCAGTTTTGCAGGAGTACATGTTATTTGATTGTTAGGTTTTTTTGCAATGTTTTAAGAAATTACAGAGACTTAAAGCCTAAATTGGTGTTTAATTGTTTATGGAAGAAGCTTAACTTATAAAACACTTGCAAGCACTTCTCAGGAGAAGACTTGGTAGCAATTCATCAGACCCAGACTTGGCAATGTCTTAGTAATCACGTACTTGAAAATGGACATTAAACAAACAATGGAAAATGATTTATTTTTTCCTACTATTTTAGTACGATTGGATGCTAGTTCCAAAGATAAGTACAATATTTTACAAGATATTGTGGTTCTCAGAACCAGCTTTTCTCAGCCCCAAGAGTAACTCTGTAAATGACTGAAAAATGCAAATGCTATTAAGAGAGTTAGCGTATGTGCAAAGAATAGCTTTGAATGGGTATGAGAACAGCCATGGGTTCAAATTTGGAATTTAATTTATGCAGCGATCCCCCTGGAATTTGTTTTCTGCATACGGATTCAATATTTTTTCCAATTTGGTTTCCCAGTTCAGAACAATATAAAGGAGCTAAATGAAGTAATGTCGAGAGAACATTTTGAGCTCTTCAGAACAGAGCTAACTGACTTCCTCCGGTGATGATCACTGCGGTTAGAAACGCTGTCTCCATTTTTCCAGCAACTCCCTTAGACAGTGGAGAGAAATTTGAGCAGATAATACTGGGGTCACGGCCACTAACTAGCTACTGGTCTCTGCTACACTGGCCCCAAGTCAACTGTAACCTCTAAGAAACACAGACTATATCTCCGATGTCTTTATTTTTATATTCCCAGCGATGCCTAACAAAAGATTAGGTAGACAGTACAGTACATTCTCATAAAACCCTTCTCACTTGCTGGGGCTCACAAGGCGCTGCTGGTCTTCAGCCTACATTCCCCTAATGGATGATCTCAACCTTGTCTCCATTGTTACCCACACTCCTCTTTCCTTACATAACTCCCTAGAGTAGGCGGTTGGCCAACTAAGACCTGCAAGCCAAATCTTTGCTGCTGCCTGCTTTTGCAAATAAAGCTGGACTGGGATCCAACTCTTCTTGTACCTATAATCAGTGTCTACGTCTGTGCTACAAAAGCAATGCAGCCGTGACAATGATTATATAGCACACAAAGCCTTAAGCATTCACTATCTGGACCTTTACAGGACAAGTCTGCATTAGCACACGGACCCTCAGTGTTTTTGTACTGCAGGACTCCTCTGATCTTCATCTGAAAGCAGTTGGAAATGTCTAAGATGGGGGTTAAGGGGTGGACGGGAGTTACTCCTGATGAAACATGGGCAGATGTCAATAACCTTCTTCCGATAATCCACTTGAAATAAGCATTCCAAGGAAAGTAGCAGTACTGCCATTCCCGGCCATAAACTGCCAAAGGGGAGGCACTCGAAAGTGACCCATGGTCACCACTTGATGTACTAGGAGGTTCCTATCCTCATTTTAATGTCAGCTACTGATTATTAATCATCTGATAATTATATATCACCTGTTCAATTTTACTGAGCTCTTCTGTTACTCTGCACCAGATACTTTATGTACATTATTTAGTCTCCTCAATAATCATATGTAGTTAATCCATTTTACAAATAACAAACTGAAGTTCCCCGAGTTAAAGGAATTTGTCTAAGGATGTATAAGTGGTAAAAAGCAGAACTGGAATTGAGCCCAGGCAGTGGGACTCCAGGGTCCAGGCATGACAGTGCACCGCCTCTGAGGTAATTTACATTTCTGCTCCCCGACTATTCCTGAACTGCGGGCACTCAAATTAAAAGGAGTAAAAATTGGATTGCAGCAACAGGATAAGACATTTGTATTGCTTATAGCGAACTTGCAAAAACCTGCAAAAAGCATCTTGTTAATTTTAAACTCCTTATAAATGATATTCTCTAATGTCATTTCTCTTTGGATCAAATTAGCAGTAATACTTTCTATTTACACAGTTCAAATGAACTCTCCTGTGTAGCTTGGAAAAATAAAGTTGTATCTCAAAATGCGTCTTTACAATGAATTTTCCCAGTACAGAGGTGAGATTAAAGTTACCATTTTAAAAATATTTTGTTGATGTTTGTATTCTTAACAACGTTTTGGGTCACATGGATATTATAAAGGAATGTTAATTGACAGAAATAATATTTTTCCATTGAATTAAAAAAATTACTAAAAGCAATGTCTGAGCCATGTGGAAAGGCAGGAGGCCCCTGATGTCAAAGGATGTTTCTGGATGTAACTGGAAGACTGCTTCACTGAGGCTTCAAGTCTCGCATGGAGGCATATGTTGGGCTAAGTAGGGAAGGCTGTTAAGAAGTTAAGGTGTCCCCAGGGATGCTGGGCTGCAGAATGCAATGAAAGACACAATGTTCTGAAGCCGAACCTGTCACGTGGCATTTGAATCGGTCACTAACAGCCTCAACAGCATATCAGCCAGGCTCCTCAGAGCACACCCAGGTTCTGAAAATCGGGGAGAAAAAGGAGTTTCTGGGTAAAATCTATTTTAGGAAAAAAGTGATTTTAAAGATTTTGTAAAATCTTAGCAAAGAATGCAATGATTGTAGGAGAAAGCATGAGGTCACTAGGAATGAAATACGCTAAACTAACTTTTTCTTTCTTTTTTTTTTTTCTCTTTATCAATGGGCTCAACTCTGGGAAATGACAGGCCAAAGAATAAGGGAAGGAAAAAAAGGAAAGAAGGCACTGTTTTTGTTTTGCTAATTAATTTCCTACATGTGTTTGATAATCTGTTATTTGTCCAAGAAACTTCATTCCGTTCTTTGTTCAGGATCCGGATTTCAAAGTCCAAGTTCAAACTGCTTTTTGCTTTAATACATCTCCCACCACCATTTATTCACATCATCCACTGCCTCTACACACATGCCTTTGTCTCTGGCATTGCTAATTGGATCATTTTAAATTGATAGTTCAGACAAGCACATAAACAAACACACACACACACACACACACACACACACACACACACACACACACATCCATGAGGGAGAAAAAGGAGTTTCTGGGTAAAATCTATTTTAGGAAAAAAGTGATTTTAAAGATTTTGTAAAATCTTAGCAAAGAATGCAATGATTGTAGGAGAAAGCATGAGGTCACTAGGAATGAAATACGCTAAACTAACTTTTTCTTTCTTTTTTTTTTTTCTCTTTATCAATGGGCTCAACTCTGGGAAATGACAGGCCAAAGAATAAGGGAAGGAAAAAAAGGAAAGAAGGCACTGTTTTTGTTTTGCTAATTAATTTCCTACATGTGTTTGATAATCTGTTATTTGTCCAAGAAACTTCATTCCGTTCTTTGTTCAGGATCCGGATTTCAAAGTCCAAGTTCAAACTGCTTTTTGCTTTAATACATCTCCCACCACCATTTATTCACATCATCCACTGCCTCTACACACATGCCTTTGTCTCTGGCATTGCTAATTGGATCATTTTAAATTGATAGTTCAGACAAGCACATAAACAAACACACACACACACACACACACACACACACACACACACATCCATGGATGTATGCAAATGTGCTGGTCCCCTGAGTCCTTTACTAATAATCATAAGAGTCTGCAATGGTACACATTTGGGACTGAGCTCCTGGAGAACCAGATTCAGGTCCCAGCACAGCACTTGATCGGTAACTTTGGACATGTCACCTTTCCTCTTTGAGCTTCAATCTCCCCATTTGAAAAATGGTGGGTTTGGATCCGAGGATGTTCCTTTCAGCTGTGATATTTTGTCATCCATGAGTCATGTCTGCTACTTCACCCTATTTCTATGGTGCTAAAAGTTCATTTCTTTTCACTTTCCCCAGTGAGAATGATTGATAGCTTCCCCCTTAGCAATCTCATTATACATTTTTTTACATATTTGTTGGTTATTATGTTTTCCTCCCATCACTTTCCCACATCTTCATCTTTGAAAGTTCTACCTTCATTTTTCACTGTTTTCTTTTATGGCTACTTTTTGAATACTATTTCCTAAAACCCATGTAGGGTAGCAGTTAGGAGTCAAGGCTCTGGATTTAGACTTCCTGGCTTTGAAGTCCCTTGATCACGGTGAAATGCTAGACAGGTCACTTAACATGGTTAAGTATTCTTATCTATAAAATGAGTACTATAATAGTGCCAAACTTGTCAGTTATTGTGAGACTTAAAGGAGAGAAAGTGAACTTCCCTGGTGGCGCAGTGATTAAGAATCCGCCTGCCAATACAGGGGACACGGGTTCGAGCCCTGGTCCAGGAGGATCCCACATGCCGTGGAGCAACTAAGCCTGTGAGCCACAACTACTGAGCCTGTGCTCTAGAGCCTGTGAGCCACAACTACTGAGCCTGTGCTCTAGAGCCCACAGCCACAACTACTAAAGGCCACGTGCCTAGAGCCCGTGCTCCGCAACAAGAGAAGCCACCGCAATGAGAAGCCTGTGCACCGCAACAAAGAGCAGCCCCCGCTCGCCACAACCAGAGAAAAGCCCGCGTGCAGCAACGAAGACCCAACGTAGCCAAAAATAAAATAAATAAATCTTTTAAAAAAAGGACAGAAAGCACCTTCAGATGCACTGGATGCCAGGTATATGATCAACACTATTTATATTATCATTTGGGATGTTGTTATTGCTGTTTCTGATGCCTCTTCATCTCCACAATGCCCCAGAACATTGATTGATTCAATAGAATTATTCAAATAAACCAGGCTAGATAAAGAGAAACAATTCCATCCACTTAGGGAATCAAGGTACTTTCTTTATAAGAATAAACTAAATGACTGAGGTCACTTCTATTTTTGATCATACCCTATGCCCTTGTTTCCACTGCCCATGACCATGACCTCAGGAATAATCTTTCAATATTTCTGGCTAAAAGTTGATCCTCCCGAGTGAGTAGAGGACTCTTGCTCTCTTGACCTGAAACAAAATCATTTAAAGGACCAAGAAAACTACAAATCTCAGAAAAAATCAAAAGCATGATTTCTTCTTTACTGACACAGAGAAATCAGACAGCTCCAGTGCCACCTCTGGTTGGACCCTAGACATAGCACCAAACAGATGTGGCTACAAACACACCAGAACTTCTACCTGCTGAAAATTTAATTTTTGCCATATGCTTAATGGCACATCCTTGACTATGTTCCCCATCACTGATCAGGAAACTGGAGGTGTTACTGGTGAGCCCAGCATTTCACTGCTTGATAAAGAAGCTCACAGCTTCTAAATTTCAAGTTGGTCACTTCTTCCTGAGCAACAAAATTTGTTACGCCAGGCTGAGATGTAGGTCTCAGAATCACGAGTGAGCAAAACCACACATGGAATTGACATCAATGTCAGGGGTTCGTAGAAGGTGGCGGTGAGACTGGCCATGCTTTCCGTGTACATCTCATGTCTGCTTTTTTTCTTCCTTGATTCCCTTCAG
Organism: Neophocaena asiaeorientalis asiaeorientalis; assembly: GCF_003031525.2. NCBI lineage: Eukaryota > Metazoa > Chordata > Mammalia > Artiodactyla > Phocoenidae > Neophocaena > Neophocaena asiaeorientalis. The sequence goes on from NW_020175011.1 coordinate 633,600, forward strand.
GATGTGAGCCCCTGATTCTTTATATCACTGTTCTAATCTACCCTTTCCTATAGTTTTTTATACATCTAGCTTCTTATGCAACAACAAACTTACCATTTTTCATCCACACACATCCTTCCTAAATACTCAGAGATCATTTCACTCATTCTGTTTCCTTTAGGACTATTAAGTGAATTTCATCAAACTTCAATGATTTCAATATATTCAGTTACTGAAGTGTGTCAACCTGCTCCAGATGAGAACTTACCCGTTTGCTCATTAACTGTTACTATATTAGCATCCTTTGACTATTAACCTCTGTAGTGATGGCTGAACGATTTCACAGCCTTCCTGCCATGTCTCTCTCTCTCTCTCTCTCTCTCAAGTAAGTGGCAGGCATCCAGGGAGAATTCTCTTCTGTCTTGTGGACACATGCTATACTCTGTTTCACCTCATTTTCTATGAAAATCACATTGTGTCTTCTTCTTTTTTTGCTCTACACTTTAGTCCTTCATATTTTTAGAAATATCTTTAGATTCTTCCTACCAATCATACCTAAAATATTTACATCCTCATTATAACTTGTACATGAACACATGCATCTTCATCGGACTTATTCTTTATTTTTAACCTTCAACCAGTGAACACAGATGTTTAGAATCATTCTATCCTAGATTGGCTCAGGGACGTTACTTTTTTTATTTACTTGCTAGTGGTTTAGAAGGACAGTAAGTATGTGGATGTAATGACTGTCTTTTCCACTGGCTTTACATTGGGGAATTCTAATTGTTCTCATCTATAAGAGGATATAATACTAATTTTCATTTCAATCTATCCATCTGACTTTATCACTCTACCTGGGAGGATTTCCTCCATCTATTCCTTTGACCCCTGTGTCTCTCCATTCCCCACCTCTCAAAATTGAGCTCTGTCTGCTTTGGCATTTTATTGGGTTGGTCATTTGAGTTTTTCCATAAGAGATTACAGGAAAACCCAAATGAACTTTTTTTGCCCAACCCAATACTTGCGTTAATATGCTCTTCATTCAAACAACTCAGACACAGAGTCAATCCACTGGGCATCCCACCACGCTGACCAGAGGGACACCAAACTCTCAGAAGACATGCTGGTTTCCATTGTTAAACCCAGTGAGTCCCAAACGGTGTTCAGCATGTGCCCTGATAGACACAGGAGCAAACGGGCAGAGGGGCTGAAAGGAGGATCTATATAGCACCTATTTTAAAAAATGTTTGGGTTGTTACTATATTTAAACTTCCTGCTTATGTTCTTAGCTTAAAAGGTTTTTTCCCCCTCTCTCAACATGTTTATATTAAGCTTTCACAGTCATAGAAATAAAACATAAATCCTGTTCACTCAAGCCAAAATCCTACTGTATGTGCTCTTCTCACCTACCCACCCACCTTATACTTTATTCCTTCCTTCCCTTGCCAGCTGTCTTCACTGTTAAGGAAGTTAAAAACACAGGAAGCTGACTGTATTGGAGAAAGACACTGTGGGCTACACCACAGATAACTTTTAGGGGCTATCGAGAAAAAGGAGCCACACCCGCGCATCTTTTAGGAGGCATCAGGACCAGCAATGTCTGCTTAGTGGGCAATTATTTGAGACACACTTATTAGGCATCCGCCCAGGTGCTTTCTTCGTATTCATGCAGATGCCAAAGAAAGGTCACCTATTTCAGAAAACATGTGAAGAGTGATATTTGACTTCAGCCACTTCTAAATAATGACATTCTTTTTTTCCCCTTAAATGCTGCTGGGAAGTAGTGAGGCAGAACTTGTGTGACTGCAGAAATAGCAGTTTTTAAAAAATATGGTTCAACCAGACCATTGAAGGAGGGAACAGAATTGTTGAAAACCGCTGCTCTGGAAGTTTGAAAATTTTTATTGACTCATAAAATGTTACAGTGAGAAAGAACCCAAGAATTTATGTTAGAAATGAGGAAACTGGGGCCCCAGGAAATTAAGGGAATTGCTCAAGGTCATTCAGCATCTTATTCGTGGAGTTGGAACCATAGTGAAAACAAGTCTGGTGAGTTTTCCAGTATATGACATTGTCTCACTGTTTTCTTTTCAAATGTCAATCTTTTTGTTAACCTGGCCTTAGACGGGAGCAATTTTTAGCCTACTCTTCCACTGCTGCCTGAATCCAAAATAGTGTAGTGTGAAAAGGTCATTTTTAAATCACCAAAGCTTCCAAAACATTGGGTCAGAAGGGATGACCTAAAAGTTCTTGCTGCCTCCAGGTAAACCTACAGCAAACCCTCTATACAGTAAGTCCCTCACATACGAACCTTCAACTCGTGAACTTTCAAAGATGTGAACGTGCATCTGGTTCCAGCAAGGAACCAGAACCTGTGCCATCCGCGTCAGGCGTGAGTGACATTGCAGCCTGCCCTCCGTCTCCTATTGCTGAGGATCCGTCAGCGCTACCATCTCCCACCTCCTCTCCCTCCTCCAGTCAGTAACTCTTCTTGCCTGTTCACTTGATGCCAGCCCCTGGATGCCAGCTGTGGTACTGCACTACTGCACTTTTCAAGGTACTGGGCTGTCAGATTGAAAATGTTTCCTTTATTTTTTGTTTGTTTGTTTTTAAACCTATTACAGTATGGTACTATATAGCCGACTGTGTTAGTTGGGTACCTAGGTTAACTTTGTTGGACTTATGAACGTGCTCTCTGAACAGAACTCGTTAGTATGTAGGGGACTTACTGTACTCTGCTCTGCAAAGTCCCATAGGGCAGGAGGGACCACAGCCAGCTCCCACAAGCTCCCTGTCATCACCTTACTTTACAGCCTGAAAGGGCGCTGATGGGCTCCAACACGTTCTATGGGTCATGACTGGCTGTAGGTTCAATCCTGGACTCTGCACCCATATATTTTGCTTTGCACAGAAGCAGTATTACTGCAAAGCTGTAGGACACAGTACAAATTCCATTTTGTACATTTGAATTCTAGCTCAAAAGCAGCGGAGGAGCTCACTATTTAAAGGAGTTTTGCATTCAAACTGCACAAAATGTAAATAACGTGTTAATTTCATGTTCATCAAGCCATATGCTCGTTTGCTGAATTTTCATATTTAGAGCTTTGGAAAACAGTGGTCCCTCTGCACACAGTGGAGAAAATGCCCTGGACAACACCACCACCCCATCAGCCATGGAAGCATCTCCAGTCAGACATTTATTGGGTGGCCACTATGAGGTGGGTTCTGTGTATGTTCCATGGATACAGGTTTAAATACAGCCCTCAGCCTTGGGAAGCTCGAATCTGGTAGGAGAAATAGACCTTTAAAAACTTCGTTAGGGCATCGTCTAAATGGTTCTGTTGAAGAGTAATTTCACCATCTTTTTATTTCTGCCCATCTCGAAGGCATATCCTTTAAGGTAGGAAATAACCTTTAAAATTATCTAGTCCATCTCCCCGGCCTTAGGCAAGAATAAGATTTAACCACTCCTACCATTTAAAACAAAGAACCTCTTTCCAATAGTCGCTCTAATATTTAACCATGAGGATATAATTATATTACTTCTAGCCTAAATCCCTCCTGCTGCAATTCAAGTTCCCTTCCCTTCTTTTCTGGACTCTTTAGAGAAGATGATGAGCATTTTATCATTCCACTAATGTAACTTGAAGACCATCTCAGTTTCTTGTTTACTGGAATCCATAGGTTTGATTTATAAGTAGGTAGGTAGTGTGCGTAATTCTCCTGTCTGTCTGTCCTAATCAAGGAAGTCTGAAAATTGTGCAAAGCTGACACACAGAAATACTTGCCAAGACAAGGGATGTTCTGGTGACAGCATGACCAGCTTGGAACGAGAGAGAAAGAAATGCTTGAAGACACTATCTGTTTATATGCCACAGCACAGCAGCAGGGCACCCCTCTTTAATAACAGTCTTCCAGGAAGCCCCTTGAGAGGCTAAGAACCGCGCTCTTACATCTCTTTAGCTCTTCTCACCGACCTAGGATCAAACACCGTCACTAGCACACTGGAGGTCTTCAGTCAATTTGAATGAATGAAAACAGAGAATTTCCGCTCTCCCTATAACGACCCCCATTAGCTCTTTCTTATGTAAAAATATCTTTAATATTTGAGAGAAATTATGCCACGGCCCATAACTTTTAGTCAAGTCTATACTCATTCTCCTGTGGCTTCTTCCACAACTTGTTAAGGTCCAACCATTCACTCTTGCACTGACTTATAAAAGAAGCAATTCCACCAAACCCTTCTTGAGCGTGGATTAAAAAGTCCCTGATCATGCATTATAAGGCCTCAAATTACACAAACATTAAGAGAAACAAGGTAAGCTCCCTGAGCGTCTCAGGATAAAAGTGCTTCATAGAATTCAGACATTCTTTTCTTGGCTGTAACGTATCTAAGAGTGACAGAGTCAGACCTTTAAACTCAGAAGAGGTGATCTGTGCTGCACAGTTTATAGAAACAAAATTCTACAAAGCAATTTGGAAATTACAGTATGTGCTACTGGAAACCAAAATACTGTAAGCTATTCTCAGTAATAAATCAAAGAATCAACAACTCTTGACCACTGAATCAGTAATACTTTCTGTAGAGAATTATGAGAATTACATCTGCCGTGTGCCTGCAAATGTACACTACTAAATAGTTACCAGCTATGGATACAGAAACTAAAATAATTTTGATCTATTTTTAAAAATTTCATGCATAATTTTTGTAGGGGCTCAAAAAGCCTGGATTTCATTTAAGCATGACTATCTGCTATAAAAAATAGCTATCATAATTTTGAGTTTGATATTTTTTTAAAGAACTTTTTCAAATGAAGCATTTTCTTGAATTCAAGTAATTAGGAGAATTTAAAATATTTATCAATAATTGATTCCATTAGGCATTCTGGATATAATCACTTTTGATAAAAGATATAGAACCAAATATTAAAACATTTCCATGTGAATACATTGGAGAATATCCTAAAATAAAGCTCAGAAAAAGGAACAGTAACATAGCTTCAATTATTTTACCAAGTAGCCATAGAAACATGCAGAAACATGGTCCTTCAAGTAAATTAATTACTCTGATTTTGCTCCTAGTTGACACAAATTACTCATTTCCTGGGCCTTGCTACAAGAAGGCTTCAGAACAAAAGAAGAAATGCAATCAAAATGCAAAAAAAAGTACATTATTTGCCAGCCTTGCAGTAACAGGTTTACTATCACCCCTTGTCCCCCTCAGACTTGCAAGAGAGGTTCATAGGCCAGCCTCTTACATGCTTAAATGATCTCATTCCTAGACCTGACTTCCTGCAGCAGTTCTCAATGGAGGCATTGGGACTTGCATTCAATTGGAAAGTGCCTCTAGTTACTTGTTATAAATAAAGTATTAAAGCTTGCAAATGACTTACTTTAAAAAGCTAGTTCAAATTTATCTCTAAAATAAGCAGAGGTGATAAAGTATTTACAACTAGAAGGGCCTGGGCATCTACCCACAACGCTCGCCTGAGTGGTTGCTGCTGTCCCAGGCGCTCGATGATGAAGAAGTTCAGGGTACTAGAGAAGAAATGTGTCAGTACAGAGGGCATTGAGATGAGGGAGGCTTAGGAAACCTAAGCTTTTATCAACTAGGAGGGAAGTATCTTGGCATTTTAACAACCCAGTACATCTGTCTGTTAGGGCGAGGAAAAGGTGAATATCATTTTTTGAAAATCACATTAGTCTCATTTACATATTTCCTACTGTATTTTCTTGAACAAAAAAGGAGGTGGAGTGACATGATGGAAATGACACATAACCCATGGCTTTTCTCATCTGTGAACCCGGGGAAGTATGCCACATATAAATACAGGAAGGCAGGGTTACAACTCTGCCCTTCTACTCCCACACACTGTATTACTCTGCTAGGGCTGCCATAATGTAATAACGCAGACTCGGTGGCTTAAACAACAGAAGTTTACTTCTGGAGTCTGGAAGCCCAAGACCAAGGGGTCACCAGGGTGGGTTTCTGGTAAGGATCCTCTTCCTGGCTTGTAGACAGCGCCTTCTCGCTATGTGCTCACGTGGCCTTTCTTCTCTGTGCATATGGAGAGAGAATGATCTCTCGTGTATCTTCTTCTCCTTATATGGGAACCAGTCCTATCAGATTAGGGTTCCATCCTTATGACCTCACTTAATCTTAGTAACCTCCCTAAAAACCCTATAGCTAAACACAGTCACATTGGGGGCTTAGGACTTTTGAACTTTGGCGGGACACACTTTAGTCCACAAGACACATCAAGTGAGAGGCTTTTGCTCCCATACATTCTCTACTCTGACCAAATTAAGTGAAGGTGAATTCAGAACTACTGCTCCAGGCAAAGAGCACTTTTAAAGGAGACCACCACTGTAGAATCACCCATCTCTGGACACATTCTGAACTGGATCTCACTGAGGCCTGGGCCACCTTGGCTAAAAGCACACCTGATCCCTGTTGCTGTGCACCCAACTTATCAACCAGCAAATACTTATTGGATACCAACTGTATTCCCTTATTGGATACCAACTGTATTCCCTTATTGGATACCAACTGTATTCCCAGACCAAGGAGACACACAAGAAGTATAAGAGCCACATAGTTTGGGGGTTGGGGGAGAGAGAGTATATTCACTGGTGAATCAACCAGTGACTATATCAGCTCATTTCCATTTAATCAGTGTGGACCAGAGTCTTCGTGACAGCCATGTGGAATTTTCTCAGGTAGAAATACCACTCTACAAATACTACTGTGATGACCACTTCCTTATACCTCTCTGTCACGGTTTCCATGGAAACAAGAATATTCCTCATTATAGTAAAATGACCCAAAGCAGACTGAGCCCTGGAACTTTTGGTGCAGAGAGAGGTGATGTCAGCGGAACTTGTTCATTATAATCAGTTCCAATTTCACTCGAGTCTCATTCATATTGCATTGTGATGAACATTTGGTCAACGGGATGCTTAAATGAAAAATATAAAAAAGTGACCAAAGAGGAAAAGATAAACTAGTGGAAAACCATATGACATTTTAAGTCTAGGAAAAGAGGAACATAACAGAGTATGAATGGTAGAACACCTCAAAAATAGATAGTAAGATTCCAGGTGAATTAAGAGACTATATGAGAAGATACTGAAACAGAATTCTGGCTGGGATACAGAAGTACAAAATTCTCCATAGAAGAAAATTCAAAGATCAAGGCAGTACAGCATATAAAAAGAGCCTAAAACTCTGGAAGTGGAAAACAGTGGGTCAAATACAATACAGAAGTTCTCACTGGTTTTATGTCCTCAGCTCTCTGAGTTTCAGTCTACTCATCTTTAAATAGTTATGATGGTATTCATTTCACTGATTAACTGCAAGGGGTAAATGAATACACACACACACACACACACACACACACACACACAAATGCAGAATGTCTGTAACAGTGCCTGATACACACAGTAAAACCACTCATAAAAATCTGCTGAAGGAATACATTAATAGTATAATTAGCAGCTATATTTCAGATGCTAACTTTGAGCTAAAACTATCAGCCATGATAACGGCAATGCCATCTGCAGTGAGACATGGAAGATTAGAATCCCTTCCATGCCTTTGTGTAGACAGATGAGTAGCAGTCATTTGGCTTAATAGAAAATTATTGTCAGTACTACCCTATCATTTGCCTTCTACAAATGTCCAGATGCCACTAAATTGAGCCCAAGGTCACCATGGTGGAGTCCCACTGTCCTGTAGCTGACTGTCTTATTTCTATCTGAGCTGACGCAGGGCCAGATGTTTGCATGGTGCCTACTGCTGGCCTTATAATTTTCAGCAACTATTAGAATGAAATTAGTCCCCAGATGACTGACCAGAGGGCAACCAGGGCAGTTATCCCTGCTGAATTCTGTTTCCAGCTGTTCATGGGATTATCCTCCCCCATTCTGGGAGTTTTCTGCCAACTGATCAAAACATTGTTTCTCTCTCTCTGCTCACAGTAGCATTTGTGTTGTAGACTTCAGGTGGGCCAGAGCCCTGGCCCTGGACGCTGCTCAAACAAGAATCATCTCTTCCTTGAAGGATGGTTTAGAAAATTAGTTTATTTTCTTGAATATGTTTTCAGCTGGTGTTAATTCCACCCAGCGGATGGGCAGCTAAATCCTTTGAAGTTGCTAAACGTATTTGAGAGCAAAAAAGAATTTTTTAGGAGATGACAAATGTTCAGTTTGTAGTTTAGCTCAACTGCTGTCAATATTTGCAAAAACTAAATGTCAAAAGGAATGAAAAATGTCCAACTATGTGAGCCAAATTAAAGGTTTCTTGTAAGAATTGCATTCATAGAATTTAACCTAACAGAGGCCTATCTCCCTTGGACCCAGGCATGAGATGTCAAACTCTGGGGCCCTGAGCTTTAGAGGGCTCTGCTCTGACCCTCCTGCCGTTACCAATTTCCACCAGGTGAGGGTTCCTCAGGGCCAAGAGGATGTGTCCCATGCAGAATCTGTGCCTCCCCTCTGCCTCAGGCTGCTCTGGGCACTTGTAGGTCAGGAATGTCCTTCCAAACAGCCCTGAGCCTGCTTCTAGGACCTGTATAGGCCTCTGTGTACACTGGAGGCCCAAGCAGTGGCAGCATACAGGGGATGTGAAAAGGGTGTAGACAGGAAAGCTGGGGTGTATACACAGGTGCACTGAGGTTCCTGGTGGTAAAGGAAGATAGGGCTTCAAGTGGGAAGAGAAAGGGAGGTGACCAAAGAATGGGGCTGCGGGTCAGGAGTTTGGAACTAGATGCCTGTTACAAAACATAGAAAGGAATCTGAGAATTTTAAACTCAAATTTGGTTTTCCAGGATGTGATGAAGGTGTACTCATCCAGGTAAGGGACTAGAACGTATTTTATTTGGCAGTTTGCTAGCCTGACTTGTGACATATTGGACACGAGGAACATGGGTAGCACGTTACTCTTACTCAAGGCTCCTGTAAACGTCAGGGGTGGCGATGTATCAGAGTTAATTTTAGAATATTACAGTCTTACAAATGAAAGAGTAATTGTATTAAATTCTGTTAGTTTCTTCAGCAATACTAAGATTACAGCTAATAAGCCACAATAAGAAATAGCATGTTTCTAAGATATTCTTTTTTTTTTTTTTTTGCGGTACGTGGGCCTCTCACTGTTGTGGCCTCTCCCATTGCGGAGCACAGGCTCCGGACACGCAGGCTCAGCGGCCACGGCTCACGGGCCCAGCCGCTCCACGGCACGTGGGATCTTCCCGGACCGGGGCACGAACCCGTGTCCCCTGCATCGGCAGGCGGACTCTCAACCACTGCGCCACCAGGGAAGCCCAGATATTCTTTTTTAATGAAAATTGCAAACATCTACAAAAGTAGAGGTTACAGCATAAGAAACTCTCATGTACCCATCACACAGCTTAATTATAATCAACTCGTGGCCAATAACATTTCATATTTCCTGCTTATCATCCTTCTAGATTGTTTAAAGCAAATTACTTATTTACGTCAGTATGTACAGACTACAAAGACTCTCTTTAAAAATGTAACCATAGGGCTTCCCTGGTGGCGCAGTGGTTGAGAGTCCGCCTGCCGGTGCAGGGGACGTGGGTTCGTGCCCCGGTCCGGGAAGATCCCACATGCCGCGGAGTGGCTGGGCCCATGAGCCGTGGCCGCTGGGCCTGCGCGTCCGGAGCCAGTGCTCCGCGACGGGAGAGGCCACAACAGTGAGAGGCCCACATACAGCAAAAAAACCAAACAAACAAACAAACAAAATCAGCCTCAGAATAACAATTGCAACAGGACCTCCAAAAATATGATTACTAAAAACAATTACACTTTCCGTGTTTCTTTTTTTCAGATAATTGATTTTATTATTTTTTCATTTTTATTTATGTATTTGACATATAACATTGTATTAGTTTTAGGTGTACAGCATAATGTGTCTTTCTTTTTGTCTCTAATATATCCTACTATGAATGTATGAACTTCTCTGTCTTGAAGTCATTTCAAAGGATTCTTCTCTATGTAGTTTTGTTATCAACTCAGTTTACAGTTAGATGTATTCTGTTGTGCTTTCAGAATTTTTAAATTAGATGTTATGCTATAATTACATTCAACATTCATATATTTTAAAAGTCAAATTCTCAAAACAAAGTTTATTTAGCTTCTATTCCTGTCCCATCCTCTCCTTCTCACTATAGTTAACCATCTTTAAAGTTTTACTTTATCCTCCCCAGTATACCTCTTTCCATATATTTTTTACACGTGTACATACACATATGTACACAAAACTCACTTCCTTCTTAGATAAATTGTAGCATAATATATATACCCAACTTCTTCTACTGGTATTTTTTCCTTACTTCTGGTGATTTGATGATTATATGAAAATATGGAGAAAAATATTGATAGAAATGTTGAAAATAAGGACAAAAACTGGGTGAGAATATTTTCAGAAGTAGTATAATGGAAATAAGATTGACTTCATAAATCATATTTACATCTAATATTTACTGCAAATTTAACTAAAGATGAACTTCTCAAATTGCTAAAGGCTCCTTAACCAAGCAATTCTGAAAAAGGGTGCAATGATATTTGAACTTTATTATAAGTTTTAGGGTGAGCTGGCTTGAAAATATATGCCTGAAACAACGTTTTGTGTCTTATGCAAAATGACAGAGACACTTGTCAGACATGCAGAACATATGACAAGCAATGAATAGATACACATTGATTCTTGAAAACATTGGAAGAAAAATTTTAGTAAACTGGTATATATCCAAAACAGTAACTATATGTACTTGCTCCAAAGATAAAGATTGCACTGAAACAAATACTGAAGTTTTGAGAAGCTTAACATCTAGTACTTTTTGTAGTGTATAATAGGAAGAAAATATATCTCAAGGGACAGACAGACCTGTTGAAACCTGGCTCAGCTGTTTATTGGCTGTGTGACCTTTTGTAAATTACTTAACCTCTCTGAGCATTATTTTTCTTATCTATAAAATATGGACACTAATACTTCTGCACAGGATTGTAAGCAATGAGATTCCATGTTTAAAGCAACCCCCAAAGTTACTGGTACAAAGTTAGTACTCAATAAATACTAGTTCATTTGCTCTTTTGTAGGTATAACAGAAACAGGAAGCTGTATAGAGTAATGGTTAAGAGGCAGGCTATCTGAGTTCAAATCCCATTGTCACGCTCAAGCCGTGTGACAATAGTTATGTTATTCAACCTACATGAGCCTCAGTTCCCTCATCTTTGAAAGAGAGATAATAGGAATATTTTTCATGGAGGGTTAAGAATTAAATTACATGTAGTATTATGTTTCCTTCATGAGGAAGGGAACTTCTCTTCTGTTTCGCTGCTATATCCCTAGCACGTAGAAGAGTATCTGACACATGGTTAGTTCTCCTTAACTGCCAGTAAAAGCTAGATTAAACATTTGCATCTCACGTAGCTTCTGTTTAAAGGGTCATCATAGAAGTTTCAAGTGTACTGCTTTGCCGCTATTCACATCTAAGGAGTTCTCCCCTTGTGCACTTAGACATAGTCCTTTGCCTCTCTAGGTTTTATTAAATGATGGATGTCCTCACCATCACTGTAATCTCCAAGGTCCTGGCCTTTCCTAAACCAGGCTTTAGGTACACTGAGGCAGTTCCTACAACCTTGCTACTCTACTACTCAATTCTTTACTCAAGAGAGACTGTTCAGAAAGTCTAGGTCTGCACCAACTTGAAGCCATTCAAATCTATTACACAGACCTGTAGGGTATTTCCTGATAACATATGCTTTGGTGATTGTTTCTGAAAAGGCAATAGACTGGTAAGTGTTATATGTCATACATATTGGAAATGTACTAAATATATTACTATTTCACTGGGGACTCTCTTGACAATAATGTGAATTGCTGAGGGAACAGAAATCAATTCTTAAAGTGCTTTTGACATCAAGGGTGACCGCTGGGCTTCAGGGAAAGGGTTCAAAGTAAGATTGACTTGAGTGAATGAGATGTTCCCAAGATCAACATTACAATAGGCCAACTTCTATTTTGTTTGCTGGGAACCAGAAATAAATGCAAAAATATAAGAGTTGTATAAAGGAATGGATAAAAGGGGAAGGAAGGCAGAAAGATAATTCACAAAAGTAAGTTATTAGAGGCACTGGAAGGACTACATGCTGGGGTTATAAATTTCTTCTGTAGTCATAAAAGAGAGCAGTACAGCAAAGCCTAGACCCTGGGAAGAGGAAACAGAATACCTTGGCCTAGACCATGTACGGATAAACCTCTACCTTTGTGTCTGAGAATGGACAGTACCCAAATAGACAATAGGTAAAATCAAAGGAAAGCCACATTCCTTGTCTTTGGTAAAAGCAAACATTAATTGTGCCTATCAAGAATGAATAAAAGGAATAAACATGGTCTATGAAAATGACTATGTGATAATAAATATTCGTGTTGAATCTAAAAAAAAAAAGGTAGGCCAGGCATTCTCTCACTATCCAAGATGCAAGGGAATGGTGAAGGCCTGATTCAAAGGCCTAGTGTAATTAAATAAGGGCTTTATAGGAAGAGTCCCAGCCACACATGACCGTCAGCTGCTTCTAAAACCCACTGGGAATACTCACACCTTTAGGCCCATCTTTGTCTTCTGTTCTCTTAACCTAAAATGCCCTTTCTTCAGTTTTCAATGCTTCAGTACCCATCTCAAATGAATCCCTCTTTGGCTAGCAGAGGTTTTCTCAGATTATTTTTCTCTCCCTTTCTTGCAGCGAAGATGTGGTTTCATCTAACCTGATTTTTTTTTTTTTTCCAAGTGTGACTCTAGCTTTACCGTAAGATCCTGAGGGGCAGGGGACAGAACTGACTTAATCTGTGCCCGCACTCCCTCCCCATCTCATTTAACACAGGGTCAAATCAACTTTTCCCTATAAAAAAAAGTTGTCACAGTTGGATCTCAATAGTGCCTGCAAAATCTTCCTCCTAATGTAACAGTACCACCTGAATGGAAAGAAAATTTTTAAATTAAATAAAATTCATCAGACATCTGAAAGTTATTTAGGTAAATATGATGTACCAGAATGGCCAGATGTAATCCACAGCTAGGGCTTAATAAATGATAGCTAAAACAGCAACAGGGCACATTAGAAATACTATTAATACTTTATTCATTTATTACATTTACTGAGCACCTACTATATATCACTCTAAAACCATAAGAAGTTTATTGTCTACTGTAGGGGAACACATAGGTTGAGGTCCAAAGACACTAGCAAGAAAAATATATAATTATGTGACTAACGTCTTGCAATAATCAGGTGAGGAAAGTGGAATGCTCTAAAAGGCATCAAGGAGAAAGTAAATCTGGAACTGGGCTTTGTTAGCTAAATACATATTGTCCAAGCCAACTGAAGAGGGGAAATCTGGGCCATCTTAGCTCAATTCAATGATTAGGCAGTCTATATAGTAAATGTAACTGTAATTTGAGGGCAGTCGGGATGTTTGGAAATACTACCTTTACCATCAGCCTAGTTAATTTGATAACGCAGTACAAAAATCTCAGCCGAGATAACTTGATAATGCAGACCATAAAAGAGGCACTAAAGATACAATGACTGAACTTTCCTTATGAATTCTGAAAAAAGAAAATGACAGATGCCAAGTTTTCTGTTTAATCTGATATAATTTCATTTACCCCTCCAGCCCATGTTTCTCCTGGGTACACAGTCTCAATCAGGTGATGATGATCAAGTTTAAGAAACACCATCAGGGACCTCCCCTCCAATGCAGGGGGGCCCAGTTCAACCCCTGGTGAGGGAACTAGATCCCGCAGGCCACAACTAAAAGATCTGCATGCTGCAACAAAGATCCCACGTGCCGCAACTAAGACCCAGCACAGCCAAATAAATAAATATTTTTTAAAAAAAGAAACACCATCAGTGGCAGAAAGTACGAATTTATGATCAAGGCTGAGATCTGCATGAACTACAGTTGCTTCTGATATCATCTGAAACTTCATTTTCTACCATGGATTATAAACTACAAAATGAATGGAAGTGGGAATAGAAAGGGTATTTGACCAGAAGTCAGAAGTCCTATGATTTAGATTGGTATTTACCTCACCACGTGACCATGAACAAGTTACTTCATTTTTTAAGTTTCAATATCGTATTTATTTAACAGTTGCCATGTGATCCAGCAATCCCACTCCTGGGCACGTATCCGGACAAAACCATAATTCAAAAAGATACATGTACCCCAATTTTCACTGCAGCACTATTCACAATAGCCAAGACATGGAAAGAACCTAAATGCCCATTGACAGATTAACGGGTAAAGAAGATGTGGTATATATACACAATTGAATACTACTCGGCCATAGAAAAGAATGAAATAATGCCATTTGCAGCCACATGGACGGACCTAGAGATTATCATACTAAGTGAAGTAAGTCAGAAAGAAAAATACCATATGATAACACTTACATGTGGAATCTAAAATATGACACAAATGAATTACCTATGAAACAGAAACAGACTCACAGATACAGAGAACAGTCCTGTGGTTGCCAAGGGGAAGGGGGGGTGGGGGAGGGATGGATTAGGAGTTTGGGATTAGCAGATGCAAACTGGTATAAATATAATGGATAAACAATGAGGTCCTACTGTATAGCACAGGGCCCCATATTCAATATCCTGTGATAAACCACAATGGAAAAGAATACGAAAAAGAATGTATACATCTATAACAGAATCACTTTGCTGTATGGCAGAAATTAACACAACATTGTAAATCAACTATATTTCAATAAAATAAAAAATTTTTAATACTGTATTTATTTAAATTATGATATTGCAATATGTCCTGCCTACTACACTTAAGATCACAGTGAGAAGTGAATGAAATAATATAGGGAATGGTTTTGGAAACACTGAGCAATAAAAGAAGTGTAAAAGTCACTATTTTGTGGCCATGTTGATATCAATATTCATAAAAACACTAACCATAAAACCTAACAGCTTGAAATGCTATTGAAACTACGCAAAATGAAACTCACATTGGTGTTATGAGAAAATGCCTCCTGTCGCTTGCCGCTACTGGAACCAACAGGTGAAAAACCTTGGGTCAGGAGGAATGTGAAAACAATTCTGAAACACAAGTCAATGAAAACCACGACACATTTCTTTTGTCAGAACCCCGTAGCTTTAGCATAGCGAATTCCCTACTTTATTCCCTGGAAACATCCTTAAAAGCTTGAGGCTGTTTGTTAGCGACAGATGTAGACATTTATAACCAACGACCATCTTCACTGAATTATTTTTCCCAAATGAAACAAAGGATCCAAAAGAACAGTTCCAAGTGTTTACAATCAGCACACAGACATACACTCTGTGGGAACACCATTTGTTAAATGCACTGCCTAGGGACCAAAAAGGTAACCAGAGCAACAATCCTTGCTACTCAGACTGCTGCTGTTGCACTGTCCCATATGCTACCCCAGACAGACTGGTATAAATGTTATCTGAGGGTCAGAAAGCACTCTGAAAGTAAACTGTACCCTACGGGAAGCAAACTTTCAATGCACCAAATTCCATTTAGTGCCCTGCAGACAGGAATTCTGCAAAGAATATTCTGAAACAGACAACTCATCGTTTATAGGTGAGCGCTCTATCACAGAAACCCAGGAACAGGAAACTGGTTCCTCATGCTCCCGGGCCATCATAGTTTATAACTCTAAGAATGATGACTATTATCAAAATTTTAAATATCCCCAGAAATGGCCATTCTAAAACCTCTCGTGAAAGCAAGTTTCTATCACAAACACACTATCTTTAAAATTCTTCGATGCGTTTAATCTAAGTCTTTCATGCTACGATGCTGGCTGCCCCTTTCTGCTTCCGTGAAGGTATTCATTCATTCTTGTATTCATGCATTTATTTTTCAACCAAATTCACACAAAAATTTTTTGAATAAACACCATGGCAAAGGTCATTAGTAATAGTACAAAAGATATATGGGGACATGAGAAGTGTTCTCTGTCCCTTGGATAGGCAACAAAAACTATTAACTCTTTATTTGGATCATTATTAAGAACAATGTATGGGAACAGCTGCCTATCTGCAGAAAATACAGAGGACAGAAGAACATGTTGAACCGCCCCAAGAATAGTAATTAACAAATTTAGACTGTGAGAAACTCTATCGGTCAAATGCTCTAGATTTTTCAATAGATAAATTTGAAGAAAAAGCAAGTGATGTAGGGTAACCTGTTGGCTAACAGGAACCTAAAAGATATATACAGTTTTAGAAATAACACACAAGATTAAAATGTCTGGGGACGCATATTAAATGAAAAAAAGTATTAAACCACCAACAGACAAATGGACAGATTATATATTATATATATATATATATAACCATTTGCAGCCACATGGACGGACCTAGAGATTATCATACTAAGTGAAGTAAGTCAGAAAGAAAAATACCATATGATAACACTTACATGTGGAATCTAAAATATGACACAAATGAATTACCTATGAAACAGAAACAGACTCACAGATACAGAGAACAGTCCTGTGGTTGCCAAGGGGAAGGGGGGGTGGGGGAGGGATGGATTAGGAGTTTGGGATTAGCAGATGCAAACTGGTATAAATATAATGGATAAACAATGAGGTCCTACTGTATAGCACAGGGCCCCATATTCAATATCCTGTGATAAACCACAATGGAAAAGAATACGAAAAAGAATGTATACATCTATAACAGAATCACTTTGCTGTATGGCAGAAATTAACACAACATTGTAAATCAACTATATTTCAATAAAATAAAAAATTTTAAATACTGTATTTATTTAAATTATGATATTGCAATATGTCCTGCCTACTACACTTAAGATCACAGTGAGAAGTGAATGAAATAATATAGGGAATGGTTTTGGAAACACTGAGCAATAAAAGAAGTGTAAAAGTCACTATTTTGTGGCCATGTTGATATCAATATTCATAAAAACACTAACCATAAAACCTAACAGCTTGAAATGCTATTGAAACTACGCAAAATGAAACTCACATTGGTGTTATGAGAAAATGCCTCCTGTCGCTTGCCGCTACTGGAACCAACAGGTGAAAAACCTTGGGTCAGGAGGAATGTGAAAACAATTCTGAAACACAAGTCAATGAAAACCACGACACATTTCTTTTGTCAGAACCCCGTAGCTTTAGCATAGCGAATTCCCTACTTTATTCCCTGGAAACATCCTTAAAAGCTTGAGGCTGTTTGTTAGCGACAGATGTAGACATTTATAACCAACGACCATCTTCACTGAATTATTTTTCCCAAATGAAACAAAGGATCCAAAAGAACAGTTCCAAGTGTTTACAATCAGCACACAGACATACACTCTGTGGGAACACCATTTGTTAAATGCACTGCCTAGGGACCAAAAAGGTAACCAGAGCAACAATCCTTGCTACTCAGACTGCTGCTGTTGCACTGTCCCATATGCTACCCCAGACAGACTGGTATAAATGTTATCTGAGGGTCAGAAAGCACTCTGAAAGTAAACTGTACCCTACGGGAAGCAAACTTTCAATGCACCAAATTCCATTTAGTGCCCTGCAGACAGGAATTCTGCAAAGAATATTCTGAAACAGACAACTCATCGTTTATAGGTGAGCGCTCTATCACAGAAACCCAGGAACAGGAAACTGGTTCCTCATGCTCCCGGGCCATCATAGTTTATAACTCTAAGAATGATGACTATTATCAAAATTTTAAATATCCCCAGAAATGGCCATTCTAAAACCTCTCGTGAAAGCAAGTTTCTATCATAAACACACTATCTTTAAAATTCTTCGATGCGTTTAATCTAAGTCTTTCATGCTACGATGCTGGCTGCCCCTTTCTGCTTCCGTGAAGGTATTCATTCATTCTTGTATTCATGCATTTATTTTTCAACCAAATTCACACAAAAATTTTTTGAATGAACACCATGGCAAAGGTCATTAGTAATAGTACAAAAGATATATGGGGACATGAGAAGTGTTCTCTGTCCCTTGGATAGGCAACAAAAACTATTAACTCTTTATTTGGATCATTATTAAGAACAATGTATGGGAACAGCTGCCTATCTGCAGAAAATACAGAGGACAGAAGAACATGTTGAACCGCCCCAAGAATAGTAATTAACAAATTTAGACTGTGAGAAACTCTATCGGTCAAATGCTCTAGATTTTTCAATAGATAAATTTGAAGAAAAAGCAAGTGATGTAGGGTAACCTGTTGGCTAACAGGAACCTAAAAGATATATACAGTTTTAGAAATAACACACAAGATTAAAATGTCTGGGGACGCATATTAAATGAAAAAAAGTATTAAACCACCAACAGACAAATGGACAGATTATATATTATATATATATATATATAATGGAATATTACTCAGCCATAAAAAAGAACAAAATAATGTCATTTGCACCCGCATGGATGACGCCAGAGATTATCACACTGAGTGAAGTGAGCCAGAAAGAGAAAGACAAATATCACGATATCACTTATATGTGGAATCTAAAATATGACACGAATATATCTACGAAATTATCAAGGGGAGGGGGGCAGAGGGAATGACTGGGAGTTGGGGATGAGCAGATGCAAACTATCATATATAGAATGGATAAACAACAAGGTCTTACAGTATAGCACAGGGAACTGTATTCAATACCCTGTGATATGAATGGAAAAGAATATAAAAAGGAATAGATACATATATATATATATAAAAATAAAACTGAATTACTTTGTTGTACATCAGAAGTTAACACAACACTGTAAATCAACTGTATTTCAATAAAAATTTAAAAAAAACTATTAAAAACACTGGGAGGTTAGTGCTCTAAAGTCAAAATAGTTATTATTGGGGGAAGATAAGGGTTGAGACTGGGAAGAGGGATGTGGAGGGGATTATGGGGGCTGGCAGAGTGTTCTTTCTTGACTTGATGCTGCTTACAAGAATGTTCACCTTAGAATAATTCTTTAAGTCAAAAATTCAAGGCAGAAGGGGAGAGGCAGCACGTCAAAAGGAGGACCTCTGTAGTCTGGAGTTCCAGAGTTTGGAGCCGTGTGGCTGATAGGGTCTTGGTGCTCTGGCCGAGTGTCACGCTTGAGCCTCTTATGTGGGAGAGCCGAGTTCAGGACATTGGACCATCAGAGACCTACCAGCCCCACGTAATATCAAACTGCGAAAGCTGTCCCAGAGATCTCCATCTCAATGCTAACACCCAGCTCCACTCAACAACCAGCAAGTAAGCTCCAGTGCTGGACACCCCATGCCAAACAACTAGCAAGACAGGATCACAACCCCACCCATTAGCAGAGACGCTGCCTAAAATCATAATAAGGTCACAGACACCCCAAAACGCACCACTGGATGCGGTCCTGCCCACCAGAAAGACAAGATCCAGCTCCACCCACCAGAACACAGGCATCAGTCACCTCCACCAGGAAGTCTATACAACCCACTGAACCAACCTTAGCCACTGGGGGCAGACACCAAAAACAATGGGAACTACAAACCCGGAGGCTGTGAAAAGGAGTCCCCAAACACAGTAAGTTAAGCAAAATCAGAAAACAGAGGAATATACAGCAGATGAAGGAACAAAGTAGAAACCCACCAGACCAAACAAATGAAGAGAAAACAGGCAGTCTACCTGAAAAAGAACTGAGTAATGAGAGTAGAGATGATCCAAAATCTTGGAAATAGAATGGAGAAAATACAACAAACGTTTAACAATGACCTAGAAGAACTAAAGAGCAAACAAATAATGATGAACAACACAATAAATGAAATTAAAAATTCTATAGAAGAAATCAATAGCAGAATAACTGAGCCAGAAGAATGGATAAGTGACCTAGAAGATAAAATAGTGGAAATAACTACCACAGAGCAGAATAAATAAAGAATGAAAAGAATTGAGGACAGGGCTTCCCTGGTGGTGCAGTGGTTGAGAGTCCGCCAGCTGATGCAGGGGACATGGGTTCGTGCCCCAGTCCGGGAGGATCCCACATGCTGCAGAGCGGCTGGGCCCGTGAGCCACGGCCGCTGAGCCTGTGCATCCAGAGCCTGTACTCCGCAACGGGAGAGGCCACAGCAGTGAGAGGCCCACGTACCACAAAAAAAAAAAAACCAAAGAACTGAGGACAGTCTCACAGACCTCTGGGACAACATTAAACACACCAACATTCGAATTATAGGGATCCCAGAAGAAGAAGAGAAAAAGAAAGGGACTGAGAAAATATTTGAAGAGCTTATAGTTGAAAACTTCCCTAATATGGGAAAGGAAATAGTCAATCAACTCCAGGAAGCACAGAGAGTCCCACACAGGATAAATCCAAGTAGAAACACGCCAAGACACATACTACTCAAACCATCAAAAATTAAAAACAAAGAAAAAATATTAAAAGAAGCAAGGGAAAAGCAACAAATAACCTACAAGGGAATCCCCAAAAGGTTAACAGCTGATTTCTCAGTGGAAACTCTGCAAGCCAGAAGGGTGTGGGAGGACATATTTAAAGTGATGAAAGGGAAAAACCTACAACCAAGATTACTCTGCCCAGCAAGGATCTCATTCAGATTTGACGGAGAAATTAAAACCTTTACAGGCAAGCAAAAGTTAGAACCATCCAACACGAAAATAAATAAGGAAACACAAGCTTTAAATGATACGTTAAACAAGATGGACTTAATTGATGTTTATAGGACATTCCATCCAAAAACAACAGAACACACTTTCTTCTCAAGTGCTCATGGAACATTCTCCAGGACAGATCACATGCTGGGTCACAAATGAAGCCTTGGTAAATTTAAGAAAATTGAAATCGTATCAAGTATCGTTTCCGACCACAGTGCTATGAGACTAGATATCAATTACAGGAAAAACTGCAAAAAATACAAACAACAGGCCAATATCACTGATGAACATACATGCAAAAATCCTCAACAATATACTAGCAAACAGAATCCAACTGCACAGTAAAAGGATCATACACCATGATCAAGTGGGGTTTATCCCAGGAATGCAAGGATTCTTCAATATATGCAAATCAATCAACGTGATACACCATATTAACAAATTGAAGGAAAAAACCATATGATCATCTCAGTACATGCAGAAAAACTTTCGACAAAATTCAACACCCATTTATGATAAAAACCCTGCAGAAAGTGGGCATAGAGGGAACTTACCTCAACGTAATAAAGGCCATACATGACAAACCCACAGCCAACATTGTTCTCAATGGTGAAAAATTGAAACCATTTCCACTAAGATCAGGAACAAGACAAGGTTGCCCACTCTCACCACTATTATTCAACATATTTTTGGAAGTTTTAGCCACAGCTATCTGAGAAGAAAAAGAGATAAAAGGAATCCAAATCGGAAAAGAAGAAGTAAAGCTGTCACTGTTTGCAGATGACATGATACTATACATAGAGAACCCTAAAGATGCTACCAGAAAACTACTAGAGCTAATGAATGAATTTCGTAGAGTAGCAGGATACAAAATGAATGCACAGAAATCTCTTGCATTCCAATACACGAAAGATGAAAAATCTGAAAGAGAAATTAAGGAAAGACTCCCCTTTACCACTACAACAAAAAGAATAAAATACCATGGAATAAACCGACCTAAGGAGACAAAAGACCTGTATGCAGAAGACTATAAGACACTCATGAAAGAAATAGGGGCAGGACAGCAATAAAGACGCATACGTAGAGAACGGACTGAGCATACGTGGAGGGGGAAGGGTAAACTGGGACAAAGTGAGAGAGTGGCATGGACATATATACACTACTAAATGTAAAATAGCTAGTGGGGGGCTTCCCTGGTGGCGCAGTGGTTGAGAGTCTGCCTGCCAATGCAGGGGACACGGGTTCGTGCCCCGGTCCAGGAAGATCCCACATGCCGCGGAGCGGCTAGGTCCGTGAGCCATGGCCGCTGAGCCTGTGCATCCGGAGCCTGTGCTCCGCAACGGGAGAGGCCACAACAGTAAGAGGCCCGCTTACTGCAAAAAAAAAAAAAAAAAAAAAAAGCTAGTGGGAAGCCGCCATATGGCATAGGGAGATCAGCTTGGTGCTTTGTGACCACCTAGAGGGGTGGGATTAAGGAGGGTGGGAGGGAGACATAAGAGGGAGGTGATACGGAGATACGTGTATACGTACAGCTGATTCACTTTGTTATACAGCAGAAACTAACACACCATTGTAAAGCAATTATACTCCAATAAAGATGTTAAAAAAAGAGAAAAACCTTCAAGAAAGATTCGTCAGTATGGAAAAATGAGAACCCCTAAACACTGAGAGTGGGAATGCAAAATGGCATGGCTACTTTGCAAAACAGTTTGGCAGTGTCCTGTAAAGTTATACATAGGCAAAAAAAAAAAACATAGGCTTACTATATGACACAGTAATCCCATTCCTAAGACAGATGGAAACATACTGAGACCTGGGAATGAAAGCTGTATGTTTATAACGACCTTATAATCACCCAAAACTGGAAGAAATCCGTCATCAGGTGAATGAATAAACAAATGGTGGTACTTCTATACGATGGATTATGACGAAGCAATGAAAGGGAATGAAGTACTGATATATGCAACAACAAGGCTGCATTTCAAAAGACTTGCTAAGTGAAAGAAGCCAGATACACAAAAAAATTATATACTTTATAACTTCAATGATAAGAATTTCTGGAAAAGGCAAAACTACAGGGAGACAAATCAGATCAGCCATTGCCAGGGTCTTAGGGTGTGGAGAGGGAACAGACCATAGGGAAATAAGGGAACTTTTCAGGGGCATGAAAATATTCTGTATTGATTGCAGTGGTGGTTGCACGATGGCATATGCTTGTCAAAACTGGTCAAACTATACACTTAGAAGATGGATCTTCTGTAAACCTGACCAAAACAACGTTTATTATTTAGAGCAGGAATGAATTTAGTTTCCAATTTTAAAATGAAACATATTCTCCCATATCCTGCATCTATTTTCTTAAAAGAAAAAGTGTGTTGGGTAGGGATAGTAATACATTAAGACTTATAATAGGTAATTGAAAAAGACTTTTGGAGGAGAGACTAAATCACTGGTATTTTTACTGAGGACTATGTCTTCAGAGAAATAGTTTAGAAGTGAAAACAATTCTGGTTGTCATAAAGTTCTCTCTGTTCAGGCTTTTCCCAAAACTGTTTCAAATAAATCCTAAAGCAGACAACATCAGAGCCAAGAGCAATAATGGTTATGTTCACAGCAGAGGACCTTCACTTCCTTTTACCAGCCAGGTTTCTCAGTATTCAATTTGACTGTCCTCAACAGAAATATTTCATCTGGGCATGGCAGTTTTCTCATCTCAACTTCTCCAGAGTCAAGTAACCAAAACAGACATGGTGAAAGCCCAGTCCCACAGAGTATCACTGTCATCAAAACATGGAGAATAAGACAATCCACTCCAAGTTCCTACCATGAAACCTGGTTGTTAGAACTTCAAGAAGCCCTGGTTATAACAGCGTAATTATAGCTTCACGCAAGAAATGCATTTCAGTTCTAACACATGGCCTTTTCAAAAGCCTAAAAAGCATTATAAAACTATAGTGCAATTCAACTTCCTCATTTTACAAATGAGCGAAATGAGATCCAGAAAGGTCAAATTACTTAACCACCGTTATTAAGCCAGTTAGAAGTGCGGCTAGAACCAGGTCCTAGAAAACCCATTCAATAGGACAGTGCTCTTTCAAATGAAACTGGAACTAAATTTTATGTTACGATTGTTTTCTCTACCAGGCTTGAATAATAGGCGATGTAATTTTCATGATGTCTACCCAACAATATATAGCTCCGTTAAGAATTTTAAAAACTTGTGACAAGGTCATCATGTCTTATACGGAAGCAGAACTACAAGGGAATCGAGGAATGTTTCATATTAAGTTAGCAACTGCTGAAAAACGTCTCCTTTCTTTCCATTCTCTATATAATTGATTTGAGCCCCTCTCTGCTGTGCTCAAGTGAGAACTTATACGCCAGATACTAAGATACACATTTCTGACATCAAAGTATGATCCATATTATGTTAACCAAGCATTTAAAGAAGATGCCATGTAAACTCCTTTCTTCCGTCTGCTGCCATTTGAAGAAAAGTTATCATTTGACCAGTGTTGCTTTGCCATTTTAAACTTCTGGTAAATTCACCCAGAGGAGCAAATGAGAGGCCTCCATTTTTATGACTAGTCTCCATTTTTATGACAGCAAGAAATATTGCTGATCATGTGGAAATAGCAACTCCAAATCAATAGAAAATTGCCCTCTACATTCATCAGGAGAAACGGCACTGAGGAGAGCCGGCGTCTGTGACAGCTTAAAGCTGATGAAGACTCTGGGACAGGAACAAGTGTAGAAGAGGGGCAGAAGGGCCTGTGCTGTTGACTGCCCAAAGGTCAACTGACGGCTGTCCTCATCTTGTTACATTTCACTCCTTCTAAAAATGTAGAGAAAATGTTCTTTTAATGTACCAGACAGATACGGAGGTAGAAGGGAATACGTGGGCAGAACACTGAAGGGCATATTACCTTCTTCAACACACACGTCTATGCCACATGCCTACAGCTTCCAAATGGGCAGTGGAAAATGAACCCTAGGATTCTATAAAGTCTCTGAGAGCTGATAACGTGAACAGCAACCAGTGAACGAGGCGGTAAAACCAGCTCCATGTACGTCTCCTTGAAGTTCAGCAAGCAGCAGACTGCACTTCAGCATAGCAATCAACTGTGAGAGGAGAAATCCCCTTACTGGAAGCAAAGAAATAGCTTCAAGGCAGCAGATAACAGTGCAGGGAGAGAAGGTCAGAACAGGTGCAGAGAGATTCTGGAGGTAGAGAGTGCAAGCTTGGATTCCATCTGGGTGATTTTTAACTATCTTAGTCAATTATGAGTGACGAAGCTTAATTGTTCCCTTTACTGAAATTTACACTGCATCGTGTAAACACACACACACACACACACACACACACACACGCCTGGAACTTTTCAAGGCTGCAGGGAAACAATGATTGATTCCTGATGCTTTGGGTGTGATGTGGTTTGCTAACTGCATATCTTTTACAAAACATGTCTGCTTGATGGTGAGAGTACCAGGTGGATTCTAATTCAAAGCTTCAAATATACTGCAGCACAGAGCTGCCACATGAAAAACACGTGTGTTATTACTGCTAGTGTCGCTACCCACTCATTAATTTCATCTGATTTGCCTCATGCCTTTGCACGATAACGTACTAATAACAACCATGAAGTCTGGCTGTCCAGAATTTAGACAAAATTTCCCTTCATTTATAGCTAAACTATAAATGTGTTGTTTGGCTCATATATGTACATATGGCTTCTCCATCTGGAGTCTACATTTTTTGAGGATACATACTATGTTCTATCTTATTGGGCACACAATAAAAGCAGTTGATTGTCCTATATAACAGCAGCTTTCAGTAATAGCCTACACACTGATTAGATTGTTTCCAAAGGGACCAACTCAAATACTTGTGCAAATCATGCATGGTTTGCATGAAATCAACTCTGTAGAGTCGCTTATTTCTTCAGAAGTCTTTTTTTTAGAAATCATTGTTACTCCATCTCAATACACCCCAGCTGGTTGGAGACACTGTCCCTGGAATCTCACTGATGCACAAACATTTCATTCACTCAAGGTGGAGAAATGAAGCTGGGGGTTCAAACACTAATTATCTTTACATACATAGCCTCAGTTCGCCCCATTGACCTTAGCTGGCTCGACAATCACACTTCAAAATGGTTAAAGGGAGGATAAAGACAGTTATGGAATACAAGGGGGATCACAAAGCGAATCCCACATAAAATATGCCCAGCCATGTATACTACACAGACAACGGGTTAAACAATCATTATGACATCTGGAAAGCATCTTTGATTTATATCACCAAAGAATAAGAGAAGGAAGGAGCAGCGTGAATGATACCAACACCTGCCTTTCAGTACCACCTTACTGCATCTGTCTTGATTCATACCTTCATCTATGGGGAAGGCTTCATTTGAAAGTATCCTTTTTCTTCTCTGTATTTACATTAAAGAAGGTAAATGGTCTAAATTAAGTTTGTTATGGCTGCCTGAATCACCCTCAGCGAAGACAATTTCTGATTTATGAGCTTAGAGCTAATTATGTAACCTCTAGTCACATTTTTTTAATTGCCCAAATTTTGGACCACTGCTGATCATTATATCCTAATCAGAGGTCAGGAGGAGGAAGGGCTTATGGATGAAGGTTTGGTGATGACATACAAGAGAACTACTCATTTAAACACTTTCACAGATTTTTATCACCTAAGTGATCTCATTGCTCATTACCACAGGTAAATCACAAATACTCAGGTTTGCCTAGTGTGTTTAAGCCACCAAGCCCATCACCTAACTGAAATTGCATAAAATCAAGCCCCAAAGCAATTCTGAATCGCTCATTCTGACACCTGAATCCTACTTCACACATATACCTAATTGCCCCAGCTTCTAACTTCATTATTCGTTTTCCCCTTCAATGCCTCACATCAGCCCTGAATCTGAGGCTCAGAATCTCCTTGACTACTATTTAGATGCTCCCATGGCTACGGTACTATCAAACATACCAGAAAAATACCTTCCCCAACTCAGCCCAGGCCTCAGCATCTCATGCCTCTGTGCCCTAGGCTCATAAAAGAGGTATTGGAAAAATACAACACATGTATATTTACATGTCCCCATGAACTTGAAGTATAGTGCTTAACTTGAGAACCTTTAGCACTGGAGTTCTTCCTACTTTACTTGTTTTCACTTAGGCATAGACCCAGAATTCCTAAATCATATAGTGTGAAATTACTTAACTTCATAGACGTAAGTGACATAGCAGAAGCAGTAATACTTTTACGAATTAATCCTAATTTGCACTATCGTGGACCACTGTCTATTATACCCTTTAATACCATCTCTGGAGGGGCCTATGAGATGCATTCTACTATGAGTTTATTGCCAAAGATAATGTTTCTCTCTTTAGGGAGTAGTAGCCTTTGTCTGCAAGGTTAGGATTACATATCCTCTTGTGTTTTCCTTTTAATCTTGTCTGCCATGAATCTTAGAGCTAAATTAAATGTTCACTCTCAGAAAGCATGCTGGGCTGTGTAAGTATTACTCACCACATTCCCCTTTCATGGTCTTTATTTTCCGTTTTTATTTTAACAGTCTTACCGTAAAACTACCTTTTCTTGTAAGTCACTTCGCACCCTTTGAAAAGGTAGGCTATTACATTACTCTAAAAAGTAAACTCATCCCATGAACAATACTCAACGTATGCCTACATTACATCTCAGATACCATCATGTACAAAAGGAACTTGTCAACCCAGGAAAAGAAGGAGAAAATTATGACTATAAAAGTTTTAAATGTAATGCAATTATTTGGATTATAGAACTTATTTACATGAGCATTTAGATACTGACCATGTCCAAGGGTGACATGCTCTAGACAAGCTCTGTAATACTGAGAACTTTACAAAGACTTAGATTATAGTAACAGGATTGCCTGAATAAGCCTAACTAGAAACATCTTACAAACCAAAGTTTAAAAGGTAAAAGGCCATCAGCAGTGGTTTAGTGGGTCTACTTAAATTATCGTGTAATTATCTTCTCTGTTACATAGGCTTTCTCCCCCCATCTTTTGCTGATTTACATTAGTTGTCTGGCTATAACTGGACTTGAACTTTCAATGTCAATGAAGCTTACTAAGAAAACTGATTACGTTGTGGCAAAAAATCTTCACAAAGGCAGTATGTAAAACCACCCACTATTTGTTTTACAAATAATTATCTTCTCTTTCAACCTAGACTGTAGCCTTGGCTCTTGTGCAACTCAAATCTGTATGGGGTTGTCATGTGATTTATAGCAGATGACCTGGCGTCGTATGAAAGCCATTTACTGTGCCGGGTGCCTCATGCCCTGTAAATCAATAGCTTGAGTACAGAGACATCTCAATTAGACAGTACAAGGGTAGCAAGATCTGCACCTTCCTTTCTTGTATCATTAAAATGGCAAGTATCGGGCTTCCCTGGTGGCGCAGTGGTTGAGAGTCCGCCTGCCGATGCAGGGGACACGGGTTTGTGCCCCGGTCCGGGAATATCCCACATGCCGCGGAGCGGCTGGGCCCGTGAGCCATGGCCGCTGAGCCTGCGCGTCCCGAGCCTGTGCCCCGCAACGGGAGAGGCCACAATGGTGAGAGGCCCGCGTACCACAAAAAAAAAAAAAAAAAAAAAAAAAAAAAAAAATGGAAA
>NW_020175011.1:662138-670253 GCF_003031525.2 Neophocaena asiaeorientalis asiaeorientalis
AAAAAAAAAAAAAAAAAAAAAAAAAACCAAAAAAATGGCAAGCATTACAAAATGGTACTTGTTTTAAAGTTGCTTCGGAGAGTGGGGAGGAGCTATTATTTCAAGTTTGGAGACATAAAGTGAGATTTGCCATTGAATAGAATGAAAAACTGAGCACAAGGTTGTATAAGTAATAGCCTGTGAGGGGTGGGACATGCATTTGTTAAAGTATTGACTGGTGCATTTCTACAGCACCTGTATTATCATGGGCTCCAAGAGTTGAACAGGCTGTTAAATTATGACTCTGAAACCGAGGAGTCATCCATCCTTCTTACCCTGTTCTTCCAAGATGCCTTTAAACCAAAATTCCAAACATTCGTGGTATGAGCCTCCATGAGATAAATCATCCAAAGGCTCAACTCTGCTCTGTCCCTGCAACACACCTAAAAATTATGCTGTCAGTATAAAAGCCTCATCAATGAGGAAGCACAATTATCCATCACCCATCATATCCAAATCCCAGTGGTAAATGAAAGATAAGACCCACTCCGTTTGCTGAAGAAAATTTTAGGGCAATGTCTCAAACTGGATTCTGCCTGGGATAACCTCATGAAGGAGAAAAGAATCAAAAATTATTTTCCTGGTTTTGCAAATGGTGAAGTGAAACATGAAAATAAAAGCAAACTGTTCCTCATAGGGTGCCCGTATCTGGTCCCAGGACTGTAACTGCACAAGTCTGTGTTTTTTTCCATGAAAATGAAGAGATTTTAAATAATAGGTTGAATCTTTACCTGGCCCCATATATATATATTTTTTTAAATTAATTAATTAATTAATTTTTGGCTGCACTGGGTCTTCATTGCAGCACGCAGGCTTTCTCTAGTTGTGGCAAGAGGGGGCTACTCTTCCTTGCGGTGTGCGGGCTCCTCACTGCGGTGGCTTCTCTTGTTGCGGAGCGGGCTCTAGGCACACGGGCTTCAGTAGTTGTGGCTCGCAGGCTCAGTAGTTGTGGCTCGCGGGCTCTAGAGCGCAGGCTCAGTAGTTGTGGCTCGCAGGCTCTAGAGCGCAGGCTCAGTAGTTGTGGCGCATGGGCTCAGTTGCTCCGCAGCATGTGGGATCTTCCGGGACCAGGGATTGAACCTGTGTCCCTACATTGGCAGGCAGATTCTTAACCCCTGTGCCACCAGGGAAGTCCTTGGCCCCCTATTAACTGTAATTGAAAGCTGAAAGGTTCTTACTGTGCTGGAATTAAATAAAAGAAGAGCTACTTTTCCAGAATCCTTTCAAATTCAAGTTATGTCTTTTTAAAGGAAAGAAACTCATTGATTTTGATTTTTTTTTTTTTAAAGATTCTAAATATTTATTCTAAATAAGGAGTAAATAAGGAGTAAGAGCTTACTGGATGATTCACATTCTTTCTACCTGAAAATAGGATTATGAGGACCAGTAAAATTGCATTCTCCTGGCTGGCCTTTCACAGATCATGCCAATAGGTCACACAACCACCACATCTCACTGAAAGATACTTTGGAAAGCCATTGGGGAAGAAAAGACAACCAGCTTCAATAAAGCCAAGACTGAGGTGCAAGCGGAAAGTTCCAGAAAATTGGTCCAAATGCAATCGGATGGTTTGGCTAGAAGAGAAGGGTCTAAATTGCTGGTCATTAGCTCCTCAAATGCAACACAAGCTTACACAATGGAAACTCAAGCAAAGGTGTAATTGGCACAGGGAGAGGTGCACCTCCTGAAACAAGATGCTCCACGCAGAACAATACCTGGAGAACTGCTGCTGCAGGCCACGCATCTGAATTCTGTTCCTCTCGGACTCCAGTGTCACCTCCTGCAAGCGCTTCTCACTCTGAAGACGTAAGTGTCTCTCCTCTTCCAATTCATGTATCAGCTTCTCATGCTAGAAAAGGCACACAGGGGATGACTTTTAAGAAACTGTTTCTTAAATATTATAAGAAAATAATTACTAGGCACTGTTGGTTACTAAGTGTTAACTTGGACTTCATATATTAATTAATTTCATCCTCATTACAACCTCATCAAGTACGTTCTATTATTAATCTCTTATTATCTAAGAAACCAAGGATCAGAGACCTTGAAGTAATCTGTCATTAAAAAAACAGAAGGTAACAGATTTTCAATCCTGGCTGACTTGACTCTAATGTATGAATGATTTCCACTAAACCAGGTGGCTTCTTATGCAGAGATGAAGATTCATGACTGAATAATACTAGCAGGTGAATAAGAATTCAAGTAATAATGATAAGTCCATTAGTGCCTGTTCAGGATTATTTCATCTTTTCAATCTCTGGTAAATGCTTTAAAGAGAACACTACTGATTTTTATAGAAGGACCAGGAACTTCCACTTAATTATACCATGAAGCTGATGTGAATAAGGTTAAAGAATTAGTTTTGTATTTGCCCAACTAAGTTTTCCCAGATAGAAACTGGTTATGCCTCCCTCTTTATGTGTAGTCCTAGAAAGCGAGCTCCTCACACATGGGCATCATAGATTAAAAGGGGGACTGGATGACCCAGAATAGATGGTTCATCAAAAACGCACTCCAGGAACTGGTAAAAAGCACACAAGCTCAGATCCTGACATTACAGACTGAGCCATGCTATGACTTTTTCATTTCGGTTGTGTTGTTGTTACCACCTGTGTGTTTTTTTTTTTTTTTAGAGCATGTCATGCAATTATGGTTATGGATGTTAGTACATTAAGCACTATGTGTTAAGGATATATATTCCATGATGAAAATCAAAGACTCAATGTCTGCTTATAAGAGACCTACATTCTTAAAGGGAAAGATGGGAAGCATATACTTCAGTCTCCAAATAAATCAGACACTATGACTCTGTACCATGAATCATCCAGATGAAACTTGATCCACTGCATGACTCATGGAGAAAAAATTCTCCTGAGGACCATGAATGAAACAGACCATTCTCGGAAATGAATCAAGGTCCTCTAAAAATACTTCACATCCTGTGCCTTTGACTATGCTCTCCCTCCTGCTTCAAAAGCCCTCTCTATTCAAAGCCTAGGGTTCCTTCCAGGCTCAGCTTACATATCAACCCTTTGCCAGATATATGATTTGCAAACATTTTCTCCCACTCAGTTGGTTGCCTTTCCATTTTGTTGATACCTTCCTTTGTCATGCATAAGCTCTTTAGTTTGATGTAGTCCCACTTGCATATTTTTGCTTTTGGTAACAGATTCAAAAGATCATCACCAAGACTAATGTCAAATAGCTTACCATGTATGTTTACTTTTAGGAATTCTATGGTTTTAGGTCTTACATTCCATTAAGTCTTTAATCCACTTTGAGATAATTTTTGTGTATGGTGTAAGATAGCAGTCTAGTTTCATTCTTTTGCACGTGGACATCCATTTTCCCCAACACCATTTATTGAAGAGACTGTTTTTTCCCATTTTACAGTCTTAGCTCCTTTGTCATAAATTAATTGACCATATATGTGTGGCTATGTTTCTAGGCTCTCTATTCAGCTCCATTAATCTATATGTCTGTTTTTATGCCAATACCATACTGTTTTGATTACCATAGCTTTGCAATATAATTTGAGCATGATGTCTCCAGCTTTATTCTTCTTTCTCAAGATTGCTTTGGCTATTCGGGGTCTTTGTGTTCCATACAAATTTTAGGATTGCTTGTTCTGTTACTGTGAAACGTGCCATTAGAATTTTGATATGGATTGCATTGAATCTGCAGATTACTTTTGGTACTGTGGGCATTTTAATATTAATTCTTCCAATCTATGAGAACTAGAATATTTTTCCATTTACTTGTGTCTTCATTTTCATTCATTAATGTCCTGTAGTTTTCAACATATAGGTCTTTCAACTCATTGGCTAATTTTATTCTTAGGTATTTTATTCTCTTTGAAGCAAATGTAAATGGGATCATTCTTAATTTCTTAATTGTTAGAAATTATTCTTAATTCTCTTTCTCATAGTTTATTGTTAGTGTAGAGAAACGCACCAGAATTCTATATACTGATTTTGCATCCAGAGACTTTACTGAATTTATTAGTTTTTTTGTCAGAGTCTTTAGAGTTTTCTATATATAAAATCATGTCTTCCTCAAACAGTGACAGTTTTACTTTTTCCTTTATAATTTGGATGCCTTTTATTTCTTTTTCTTGATTAATTGTTCTGGCTAAAACTTTCAATACCATGTTAAAGAAAAGTGGCAAGAGTGGAGGTTTTTGTGTTTTTCAGCTTTTCACTGTTGAGTATAATATTAGCTGTGGGTTTGTCATATATGATCTTTCTTATGTTGAGATATGCTCCATCTATACCTACATTGTTGACAGTATTTATTATAAATACATGTTGAATTCTGTCAAATGCTTTTTCTACATCTATTAAGATGATCATATGATTTTTATTCTTCAGTTTGTTAACATGGTGTATCATGTTGAGTGATTTGTAGGTGCTGAACTAAACCTGCATCTCTGGAATAAATCTCACTCGATCATGGCGTATGATCCTTTTAGTGTATTGTTGAATTCAGTTTATTAACATTTTGCTGAGGATTTTTGTGTCTATGGTCATCAGAGCTATGGCCCTGTTTTATAATGTTTTCAATGGGGAGAATAAAAAAATAATACAGTCTTTTCTTAGGATGGTCAGTCAAATTCATTTTTAAAGTATTGATGGTTTAGCAAAGCTTCTTTCAGCTTTACAGCTCGTGACTGATAATGCCACACATGTAACTCCACCTCCAATTTCGCTGAGATGGCACTACTTTTAGGGGCGGATCCTCAGATGATTGAAGCGCTTTGATCTCGATCTGGATGTTCCTTGGTAGCTTCAATTTCTAGGTTGGCCAAGTCCTAGCTACTGCTGTTTCCTGTTGCACCACTGCCACTTGTCCTGGTGTGGGTGGGGGGAGGAGGTGGTGAAGACCCATGAAGTCCTATCAGTGAGAGACCCTTGAGTGGGGAGCAGGGCAGAGTTTCATTCATGTCCTTTTCCTTGGCATCAGGGAGTCTGGATACTCTTTGAGGTTTTCCTGGGACAGGGTTGTCACTGGGCCCTCACTTATGTGGGATTTGGTCAAGAATTATGTTCAGTTCTAGTTGTGGTTATCAGCTTTTGGCACCTCAGACCATAAAAGAAACAAATGTGGAATGTACTAGACCACTATGGCCCTGTAATTTTCTTTTCTTGTGGTGTCCTTGTCTGGTTTTGGTATCAGGGTAATGCTGGCCTCTTAAAATGAGCTTGGAAGTGTTCCCTCCTCTTTTATTTATTTTTTTGAAGAGTTTGAGAAGGATTGGTATTAATTCTTTTTTAAATGTTTGGTAGGATTCACCAGTAAAGCTGTCTGGTCCTGAATTTTTGTTCCTTGGGAGGTTGTTGATTACTTATTCAATTTCTTCCTAGTAAGCAGTCTATTCAGATTTTCTATTTCTTCACGATTCAGTCCTGGAAGGCTGTATGTCTCTAGAATTTACCAGTTTCTCCTAGGTTGTCCACTTTGTTGGCATATAACTGTTCACAGTCATCTCTTAAGATCCTTTGTATCTCTGTGGTATGAGTTGTAACGTCTCCTCTTTCATTTCTGATTTTACTTATTTGAGCCCTCTCTCTTTTTTTGGCTGGGGTGGGAGAGTCTAGCTAAAGGTTTGTCAATTTTGTTTATCTTCTCAAAGAGCCAACTCTTAGTTTCACTGATATTTTCTATTGTCTTTTTAGTCTCCATTTCATCTATTTCCACTCTGATCTTTGTTACATCTTTCCTGCTACTAACTTTAGTTGGTTCTTCTTTTTCTAGTTCCTTGAGGCATAAAGTTAGATTGTTTATTTGAGATATTTTCTTTTTTCTTGAAGTAGACATGTTTCACATTTGTGTTATAGGGGTCCTTCTGGGACTCCTAAAACACAAATGTTATTCTGCTTGATGTTGTCCCATAAGTCCCTTAAGCTATCTTCCCTTTTTCAAATTTTTTTTTTTTTTTTTTTGCTGCTCTACTTGGATGAATTCTTTTGTTCTGTTTTCGAGATCACTGATGCTTTCTTCTACTTTATCTAGTCTGCTGATGAATGCATTTGGTGTATTTTTCATTTTAGTTATTGTAATCCTCAGCTCTGTTTGGTATTTTCTTATATTTTTCTACCGCTATGGACGTTCTTACTGTGTTCATCTATTCTTCTCCCAAGTTTGGTGAGCATCTTATGACCATTACATTGAACTCTTTATCAGGTAAATTACTAATCTCCACTTCATTAAGGTTTCTTCTGAGGTCTTATTCTTTCATTTGGAACATATTGTTCTGTTTCTTCATTTTGCTTGACTCTCTGTGTTTGTTACTGTGTATTAGGTGAAACACCTACCTTTCCCTGTCTTGAAGGAGTGGTCACCAGATATAAAATCTGTGACATCAGCTACACGTAAAAGCTCTCCTCCAAGAGATGCTGGCACTCTGGAGCACAGCACAGAGAGTGAAGAGAACACCTGGCTTCCAAGGTCTTTGAAGAGGTTTACAGTCAGTCCCCCGATGTGTGCTTAATTAGAAGCCTGCGCCTCACACTGCAGCTATTCTGATAAGCTTATAGGCCTCGTTCACAGACAGACTGAGCTCCAGGGTCTGTTGCTGCTTGCTGTGTCCTCAAGGTGGTAGCTGTTTAAGAACACTTCCTCTGTTGGGTACGGTCCTGTGGGACCCACGAGTGTAAGCCCTGCTGGCTTTCAGAGCCAGTTGATATAGAGGTGTCCCCTGGTGGCTGCTGCAGAAATCAGGGCACCAGACAAGGATATGAGCTCCTTTCTGGAAAATGCCGGAAAGCTGGAGTGAGGGAGAGGGAGAATGTAAAGATTATGTCCACCAGCCTTCATTCCCTGAGAGCATTTCTGTGGGCCTCCCCTCCAGCCAAAGCTCCTGGACACACAAATGGGCTTCCTTCTCAGAAAGACTGGGGGTGTTTCAGTCTGCTATCTGTACAGTGTGCTGGGGGCAGTAGCCTGCCAAGAACGCTCTCTCCGATTGTTGCACTGCCATGAAACCAGGAAAGCAAGCCCGTTGGCCTTTAGAACCAGGTGTTCAAGGGGTGTCCCCTGGGCTGCTACCACAAAACTTGGATACGAGATGCAAAAACTAGGGCACCAGATGTGTGTGAAAACTCGCCTCTGGAGACACTGGCACCGGGGAGCTTAGCAGAGGGAGAGCACAATGATGGCACCCTCTGTGGACGGCAAGGTAGGAAGATCCTGAACTTACCTCCTCGCACAGACACCCCAAATCTACGCTACATCTTGGACCACCTCCTAGCACTTATTTTAAAAGTACACATTTGTCACAGTGCAATAGAGGGACGGTTTGAGCATGACGCGAACCTCACATTTGCTTAGGCCCAATCTCAATCACGAGAAGCACAAGTGAACACAGAAAACTGCACCCGGCTGAAGCTAGTGTAGAAATACACAATCGCACACATCACAGATAGACGGACCAGTGACCTCTGTCCATCATGGGTGTTATGAGCTGCCCCATCCATATCGGAAGGTACCACTTGCCCTCTGACTTCACCCAGCCTTCTTTCCATTGATTCACAATAACTCACAAGCTGCAGCCCTTCCCATGACCGCTCCCACAAGCAAACTGCATGTCTTTTTCAAGGTAAAGTGCCATATTTATTGTATTATTTCTATATTTCTTAACCACTTAACATTGTAAAACTCAGCTGCCATTTATATTAGATGCCTATCTTTTTTTGTGTCACTGACAAAGTTTTTGAGTACTGTGTCCCTAGTTTCATTTTTCCCACAAGCCCTGTGCAGTGATTTTGAGGAACACATATGTCATATTATAGCAGAGCTATACATCACGGTGAAGAAAAAGAAAACTGTATCAAGAGTAGGATTCCAAAGCCCCTTCATTCTTTGGGCACAAACAAAGAATTGGACCTCAACAAAGAAGCAAACATAAAAGCAAAAGGAAAGGTATTTTAATTCCAAGTCTTTGTTCTACCAAATGATCGTGTCTGTATCTCATAGCCTTCACAAAGACTTAAACTTCCTCAATTACTATCCTCTGATTAAACCTCCAGCAAAAAAAAAAAAAAAAAAAAAAAAAACCCCCCAAAAGGAGACCCCCCC
>NW_020175011.1:670305-706335 GCF_003031525.2 Neophocaena asiaeorientalis asiaeorientalis
TAATAAAACTCACAAAAAAAAAAAAAAAAAAAAAAAAAAAAAAACCTCCAGCAAAGGAGACTCCACAATTTCCCTGGGTAATCCATTTTATTTTTTTAAACTCCTCTCCTGCTAATTTTTCTAAGACTTGCTTAAATTGTTTCAAGTATCAAAATGCCATTTCTCTCTGTATGTTCCCAGGAAATGGAGAAAAATCTACAGGCTCTATCATCATTTCCTAATTTAATAAAGAATTCTTCTTAGAAGAAGAGTTGTGTACACACCCACATGGATTCATTCATTCACTCAGTAAGTTTTTACTGAACAGCTACTATGTGCAAGACACTGGACCAGAGCAAGAGACCGGCAATGAGACCAAAAGACGTGGTTCCTGACTGCAGTGGACTTACACACTAGTGGACATGGCAGGTGCTAAATGAAGTATCACACAGATAAATATATCAATATAAACTGATGGATAATTAAGAGTTTGCTGAAAGATGACAGCCAGAGGAACTGACTTTGTTCAGTGGGTTAGGGGAAGGCTTCTCTGAGGAATTCATACATAAACTGAGACCTCTGTGATGACTAGGAGTTACCTGGGGAAGAGAAGGGATCGGCACTGTAGGCAGAATGAGTAGCAAATGGGGAGTCTTTAGTTACACAGGAAAAGAACAAAGAGAAATCCAATGTGCCTGAAGCCTGGTGAGCAAGGGGATGGGAGTGCCATACGATATAGCTAGAAGGAGCCAGGATATGAAGAAGGTCCTATTAAGGATGTGAGATTATATTCTGAGTAGAACAGTAACTCTTTACCAAGGTTTAATCAAGTAAGTGATAAGATCTGATGAAGATTTTGCAAAGATCATCTGACTACTGTGTGGAAAAAGAACTGAACTAAGAGGCTGAATAACAACAAAATGGGAAGGTATTTAAATAAGAGTATGGTGAATGCTACCAGCTACTAGTTTAGACTGTACCATTTGCTAGTCAAGCAGGTCTGGACAAGCCACTTAACTTGAAACATATGCTTTAAGCTAGTTTCTTCTGCATATTGGGGAGAGTAAAATCACCCAAGCCAGTTTCATAGTATCATTGTGAGGAATGAGTAAAACAACATACAGAAAAGCACTGCAAAATCTTGAAAGTCCCATATAAAAATAAGATATGGCTAACTGGAATTACACAGCTTATATCATTTGATAGAGTTACTTTTGATAAATTCTATAAGCATTTTAGTCTTTCACGATCACTACGTATTAAATAAATATCGTAGTTACGTATTTCTTTTAAAAATCTCAAAAATGTGCTTTTTAAGCAGATCATATGTTAATACTGAGGGGAAGTACATTCTAAATTACATTTTAATGTAAGAACTGAGAGACCAGCTTAATCACAGATGTCATCTAGAATGCATATAACCCTGTGGCTGGACTGCCCGAAAGACATAATTTTTCAGTTCCATTACCTAGTACGATCTTAAACAGATGGCTTGATCTGTGATGTGTCAAAATGTCAGGAGTTAATATCAAGCCATTAACACTTGATTGCAAAGATAGAAAGCCAAGAAGTACCTCTATCCTAGGTCTAATTATATTTGGTGACCCTAGTTACATTCACGGGTGATACTACTGGCAAAGTTAGTAACAGAAGAGTCAAAGAATTTAAAAAGGAAAGAGGAGTTTACTTGCTGTGAAAGTTCTAGTGCCACCATGCACGGTCATGTGTCAGGTGAAACATGCACTACAGCAAGAGTGGTACCTCCCACCTATGCTCCAAGCATTCCGTGTAAGTCCTGCTTAATGAATGACATCACCCATCAACTCATCTAGAGGTATTCTACCCTGACATGAGGCTTAAAGGTACATGATACTCTATACTGGGTTGGCCAGAAAGTTCATTTGTGTTTTCCCGTAACACCTTATGGAAAAACCTGAACAAACTTGTTGGCTAACACAGTAGAAAGGTATTCACTGTATGTTTCTGTTTCGAAAGGTTTCCTGAAATGTGTTCAAGTTATAATATTCTTGTTGAATAATATTTTATAATCAAAGGATCACAGGAAAAATATTAACTCTCTTGGATGATAAAAGAATCTAAAAGATAGTGAGAAATGAACAAAGGCCATTAGAGAAGGCCACTAGGATTAAATAATATTCCTGGGTACTGACGAAAAAAATATATGAACTCATTCAGGAAATGTGGAATCTGGCCAACTAGCTCATACTATGCCATGGAGATTTTAGGTAAAAAGACTATTAGAAAAGTACATTTGATTCAATGACACACACATAAAGCATGGCAGTAAGACCCAGTCACCCAAAACTTCAAGATCTGATTAGATTTGCTTATTAATTGGTATCCAGACAGTCACAGATATTGCCATTTGTTCACCAATCAACACACAGTGTATACCGAAATATTTTAAGATTACCCAGATTCAGAATAACCATTCTGATTCTCATGCTACCTACTAAGAATCTAAAATTGACAAGTCATTCTTTTCTTCAGAAGTCCATAAACCAAACACACATCAGCCGCAAAATTAAACTGCTGTTTTCATGAAAACTAATTTTTAATGGAAAAACTCTACGTTAACCAATTTCTATCAAGCCACTATGAAAACGGGTCTAAATTAAGCTGTAGTTATTACCTCTAATTGCAGACTCATTTTTGCTATTTATACAAACTGCAATATATTTTCCCCATAAGGCTTCCTGAATTCAATAGCCCCATTAGTTATGAAAGATCCAGTTATCCTAGAGGCAGAGAAACAGATAAGGAACTTAAGAATTGATTTTTTTAAAGCCCGTACTGTTGGCTGTAACAGAAGAATCAGAATCAGATTTTGAGACGCTAGGATAAAAGCCGCCCTATATACATCTGCAGTGCTGATAACATCGCCCAAGAGAGACAAAGCTTTTATTCTAACAAACAAGCAAAAAAAAAAAAAAAACCATACAGAGCTTGGTTTAAAAATAATTGAGAGGAAGGAAGAAAGGGTGAGGGAGAAAAATAAAGGAAAGGGGGTGGGGGGAAATTTCAAGGGTAAAGGAGACAGATGGGCACTTAGGAGGATCTTAAAAATATCCTCAATGCTAGACAGGAGCTCTAAAAGGGAAGTGCCACAGGTGAATCACTCCATACGATTACGTTTTCTAAGGCAAAAATTATCTATATGTTTACCACTTATCAAAAAGATACATATATGAATTTTATGGGAGGAGTATTTTCAGGGTAGGTTGTGCAGAAAAGCACAATAAAATGAAGGTTGGGTATGTCAAGGTTGATACGGATTATAAAGGCATGTGGGAACAAATCATAACAAATGATCGTATCCTGCAAGGAGAGCAAATTAAGTTGTCTTTTTCTTATAGTCAGCGATCTTTATGACTTATCAAATACGGCTACAAGTGAAGAATAAAGTGGTAATACGGCATCCACAGTATAAAGTAATGCAGTTTTGATTTTATTATCATACGGCTAGAAAAACTGGGACAGAAAGCTATACATTGATCCACAGCCCACAGCTTTCATTACTTTAAAGTATCGTGAATTTCACCACCATGATTCCTGTGAAAGCACCACAGGAGAGGCTAGTAGTCTGGGTTATTATCATTTTGGTTCTCCCATTATTTTACTGTGCAACTTTGGGAAATACACTGACCGTCTTTGGACCTCTTTCTAAAATGTTAAGATCCCTTTCAACTCTCACATTCAATGCTCACACAGGCATCCATGATATTAGCCACAATCACAGCGATTGGGTTTAGGACAGATTACCCCTAAATATGGCACCTTGGCATATTGGATATCTTAAGCCGAAGGAGTTTGAGAAAACAACAAAGGTTGCTCTGACCTTCCCCAACTCCTTCCTGCGTCTTCCCCAAAACAGGTCATAAAACCCTCACATGAGAGACGTCCTCCTTATACTCAGGAAGAAGGAAGACATTCTTATCACCAGAGACAGAGAATTTCGGGCCAAGAAATCTATACCGGGCTTCCCTGGTGGCGCAGTGGTTGAGAGTCCGCCTGCCGATGCAGGGGACACGGTTTTGTGCCCCAGTCCGGGAAGATCCCACATGCCGCAGAGCGGCTGGGCCCGTGAGCCAGGGCCGCTGAGCCTGCGCGTCCGGAGCCTGTGCTCCGCAATGGGAGAGGTCACAACAGTGAGAGACCCACGTACCGCAAATAAAAAATAAAAAAAGAAATCTATACAAACAAACCTTGTTAAACTAACCCTTATCTTACTAGTATTCTTCACCACTTACTACCCCGAGTCCACACCCCTCTGTCTTGTCAATTCTTCACAAATTAATTATTTTTTTTAATCTAAAAGGTAGAAAGAGCTTCCTGCTCTGATCACCTCTTTGGGTCTTCATTTTCTTGTGAAGCCTCCTGTGGACACATAAAAATTCAATACAAGGTAAACAACAAGGTCCTACTGTATAGCACAGGGAACTGTATTGGAAAAGACTGTGTGTGTGTGTGTGTGTGTGTGTGTGTGTGTAACTGAATCACTTTCCTGTATGGGAGAAATTAAAGCAACATTGTAAATCAACTATACTTCAATAAAATAAAAATTTTAAAAATCAACAAAATGTGTTTCTCTCCTGTTATTCTGTCTTATATGATTTTAATTCTTAGGCCCAGCCAGAGACCAAAGAGAGTAGAGGAAAATTTCTCTTCTCCTACAACAACAAGGAAAACATAGATACTAATGGTACAAAGAGTATAATGAGGGGAAACATAATATCTATAAGTCAGGGGTGTGTATATATGTTGGGGATTAGTCACAGTATGGATTTCATCCTATGTAAGGATGAAGGTGACTTGGCATCCCTGTAGGGACAATGAGGTAGGTGAAGCTGTAGATTTAAGAGAGTAAGGCTGTGGTTTTCTTGGCTAGTGTAAAACAGGAGAGGCAATGTTAAAAGATAACACTGGACATCACACAACTAAAAAAAAGGTGATGAAACTTAGACCCCAGAGGCATTGGTTTTCATTTGGTTGCCGAACAACTGCAGGTTTCAGTAGGTCTGCAGGAGGATAGCAGGATCTAAATGTTTGAGCAAGAGAATTCCTCCTCAGGGTGGACCCCAGAAATGAAAGACAACTGTAATAGGGACCAGTTGGCAGAAGTGACTGCTCCCTTTTTTTATTATTATTACTGTCATTCGTTAGCAATGGTTCCCTGAGTTGGAAAAGGCCTTCCTTAGGATACTCTAGCTCACTGACTTTCTGACTTCAACAAGCTTCTCAGAAAATCATTTTCTTCCAAGTCTTCGAATATCTGATGATTATGGGGGACGACCAAGGAAAGTAAGACATGGAGTAATGAAGTGAGTAGAAGCCTGGTTTCCATCGTCAACTGCCAAATTCAGACACACTCTTTCCCTTACCCCAATCATTTCCTTGAGTTTATTCGATCAAAAGGCCCAATTTTCAACTTTACTTAGAAAAAAGCTTCATTTACCCAACCACTGGGTCCTTTTATAATAGGTCAATGACTCCTTTTCCTTCTCTGGTCACAGATCTGTCTCTGTTGTCATGTTAAATGATTACAATGAACTGTAGCTATTAATTATTCTATCCCTCTGGGGGTTCTCAGAAGTCAATTTTATTAAGTTCCTTCCTACTTGATCGAAGTCTTAAGTGTTCTTTTCTGTTCTGTGGATACAGTATATTTCATACAAGGAAGGGGGAGAATTTCAGTTCTTTGGGGGATTTTTACTTCCAGCCCTGAACCAATCCATGAGGCCCTAGATTTATTTATTCTCCATTTTACCCTCACTCTTTTCCTTATCTGCCTTTAGCCCACAATGACCAGTGGAGAATGAATGGATTTCTTCAGCAGACTTAGTTTCCATTACAAACTCTGCGTCACTATATTTCCCTCCTCACTCCTTATTGTGGAGGATTCCAAGATCTCTTATTGTCCCTTCTGCACTCCGCTCTGGAACTTCAGCTCTACTGACTACAAAAGTTAACAGGTGCTCTGCCTTCTCCTCTCTGTTGTCTCTCTTACTTCACTGCCCACCTAATTTATGGTTTATCTCATACGTTGCTGTCCTTAATATAATTT
Source organism: Neophocaena asiaeorientalis asiaeorientalis (assembly GCF_003031525.2). NCBI lineage: Eukaryota > Metazoa > Chordata > Mammalia > Artiodactyla > Phocoenidae > Neophocaena > Neophocaena asiaeorientalis. The sequence continues at coordinate 676,370 of NW_020175011.1, forward strand.
TTAAAAAGCTAAGGTGAATATGTCATATGGTTTGCTAAGCGTTTCCTATATAATTATTACCTCCTGTCTCTTCAAAGAGCACCCTCTTCTTGAGGCAGAGATTGAGGTTTACACTTGGTAATGAAACCCCATAGGAGGTTAGCACATCACTGAGCATTCTAGAAGTGTCCAATACATTCTTGTTGAGTTAAACTGAATCCTATTGACCTCCCACTATTTCCTCTCCCTTAGTTGGCCACTAGTTCTAGGTTTACAGAGTCTGTATCTGTGACAACTTTCAGTCTTTGCTCTGAGGACAATGTAATGAGATTTTCTTTGGTTTAAAAACCCCAAAAATACATGCCACCCGGTTTGTCATTTTCTTTTCCCTTACCATTGCCTTTGTTTGGTCTGATTTTTTGCCCTCTCCTAACAGCCCATAGATTGTAATCCCAAACTTCAGATTCAAATCTTTTATTTGATTAGTCACTTTCACTCCTCAACTATTAAGTCAAAAATTTCCTTGCTTAGAGGATTTGCTGTGGCCTCCTTAAAAAGCATGTATAATTCCATTATATTTTTTAGGCTAGTACATTTTACTGTTCTTTTGTTCACACTACTAGATTTTACAGAATGGTAGGAGGCAAAAACTATTCAGACAAAGAATCCTTTTTTTTCCCCTGTGATTGGAAACCTTATATTCCTGCCTTTTTTCAGTGAATGGGTGTAATTATGTGTATGGGAAATTAGAGTATTTGCTACGATAATTATTCACTCCTATCAAATAGGAGAATAATTATAATGTCAGCAACAGACTGTACAAGGTATTACCGGAGCTTTCCTTTTAAATCTGCCAGAGAAATGGCTTCTGGGACCTCAGTACTTAATATTGATTTCTCACAAATACTTTTTTATTCATTTGGAAGACACACTAGAATGCCTTCATACTTCCAATTTCATTGTGGAAAACTCCATCTGAATATTGTTTTAAACAAGGCCCTGAGAACATATGGATAGGCTTCTACATAGCCAGCTTCCATTATTTTATGATACTAGACTATCTTAGAAACATAAAATTTCAAAACGACATGATTTTTAGCAGTACCCCTTATCCTTGTTAGCAAATACAAACTTTCACATTCTATCATTCCATTAAAAGGTCAGCTATAATATTTAAAAGATCAATGTGGAACTAATCACAAGTTCTGGTTCAACGCTTTAGTATTTCATTTCATACAACTAGCAAAGCTAGAAGAAACTGAAAATGCCACACATTGAATAATTATAGTTTGTGTTATTTTGGAGAGGTAAGGTTAAACGGAAACTTCATTTTTATGGGAAAATCATTAAAGACCTATAAATGAGCTGACTGAGCACCGCTAATCTATAGGAAGGGAAAATGTGTATTATGAAAAGACGATCTGAGCCCTTTTTTGAAAAGTGTACTTAACCCTTGGTTAATCACATAAATGGAAGAGAAGGTTATGATAGATAATCTCAGTTCCTGAGTGGTGGGAGATAGTCACAAGAGGAAGCAAATAGAAAACATGGCTCCATGTAGTACAAATAATGTCATGAAAAATAGGCCAATGGAAACTATAGTTACCACTAACAGAATGCCTGTCACACGGCTGAGTACAGAAAAGCTTGCAGTAGATACTCCTGCATCATGACTCCAGGTCGTTGGTATGCAATTTAAGTGAGCGTCAGAAATGACGTTCTCAGATGCTTTTTTTAACAAGATTTTTTTTTTTTTTTCTTTGCGGTACGCGGGCCTCTCACTGCTGTGGCCCCTCCTACCGCAGAGCACAGGCTCCGGACGCGCAGGCCCAGCGGCCACGGCTCATGGGTCCAGCCGCTCCGCGGCACGCGTGATCCTCCCGGACCGGGGCACGAACCCATGCCCCCTGCATTGGCGGGCGGACTCCCAACCACTGCGCCACCAGGGAAGCCCCTCAGATGCTTTTTTTTTGTAATTGCCTGGCTTCTCCCCCGTTTTCACTTCTGGCTGAATGCTCAGCCCTTTCTCATTTGGAAGTGGTCTCTCCTGGATGGCTTAGTCAGACCGGAATGAACACAACCAAGCTATTCGACTAGGTTTCCACGTGGAAACCTATGGATCTTCTATAGATCTTACAATCAAAAGGAAATGGAAGTCTTTACACTTGGAAAGGCACTTTAGATCACCAAGTCCAACTGAGGACCTAAAAGGTGCTAACTGTCCAGGGGCACCCAGCCCACCCCAACTCTTTGTCTCAGTGCAAAGGAGATCAAACCTCCTCTGCAAAGTCTCCCCTCCCAGGTAACTGAGTGAAAAGCAAATTTTCAGGAGCTTGGTCGAATTGTTCTTCTGGAACAGTAGGATTTATATGTAAAACTTTTACTTACATTTACCAATTACTTTCTTTTGCAACATAAACCTTTATATATAAGCTCAAAATTAAACTCCTACACGAAGACAGAAAAGCAATTGGCAAGACCATAATGCATTTCAATCATTATTACATTCGTATCTTTAAAAGCCCTCCTAGAAAAATGTGTCTCCTTCTTCGGAAAGCAACAATGTTAAATGTTTGTTTGTTTGTTTTTACCAAGTTGTGAATGTTATGAAATGTGCTTCCTTCACTTTTACAGGTATAGAATATTGATGCATTGTGTGTATTTCTATAAAGCTAGGAGTCTCAAAGTTTTTGACCAAAGAACTGGATTCGACATGTACAAAGAAAACGGTTCCAATTAGTGAGATGTAACTGTTATTAATTGCTATGGCCAAGCAAAACATGGACGTCATCACACAGGCATGCCATTCATCACACCCAAATGCCTTGAACAGTAGCTCTCATCTCTTAGACCAGGAAGAATGACATATAGTTCACAATTTACAGAGGAATCAGTATAGTGAACATTACTTATAAGGCGTTATTGAATAAATAAAAGCACAACTACTATAATACTGGGACTCTGTGGCTTTATTTTAGTTTCCTCTTAATGTAAAAAAGAATGCATCTACTCAACAAGATGGTGGCCACTGGTATTCAATTTGATCATGGCTGGTGGCAGCAGCCCCACTGATGTGTAGGACAAGGATATACGTATATTACGTACATTTAAAGAGTGCCTGTGTCGTCACAGAGAAACTATAAAAGCAATTCCAGGACGAATCAATCGAGTGAGAATGAAAGAGAAAAAAAAAAGGAATATTCCTATATCACAAATAAGAATGATATTAACAATGAATCCAGACTGACTGTTCTAAGCACGTTTCAGGAATCTCACCGTATCTCACAACACACTGGAATGTAGGCACTATTTCCAAAACAATTTTCTTTTAAGATTATGAAGCCGAGGCCACAGGAACTAAACAGCAGAGCCAGAGTCTGAGCTTAGGCAACCTGATTTCAGGATCTTAGAGCTTAACTGCCTCTCCTTACAAGTACCAAAGAGTTTCTGTCCTGGTCCAGTGAACTTTCTTTTTTTTTAATTTTTATTTTGTATTGGAGTATAGTCGATGAATAATGTTGTGTTAGTTTCAGGTGTAAAATTATTTATTATTATTTTTTCTTTCTGGCCATGCTGCATGCAGGATCTTAGTTCCCCGACCGGGGATTGAACCCATGCCCCCTGCAGTGGAAGCTCAGAGTCTCACCAACGGACCGCTGGGGAATTCCCCATGGTCGAGTGAACTTTCACCTCAACCAGTGAACCAACTGTCTCTCCCTTTCCATGACCTGTTCGAGATTATGGGGTATAAAACAGATTAAGAGACAGCCTTAAAAAAAGAGAGCGATGGTCTTTGCCATTAAGAATATTATAATGCTTTGTGACCGCCTGGAGGAGTGGGATAGGGAGGGTGGGAGGGAGGGAGACGCAAGAGGGAAGAGATATGGGAACATATGTATATGTATAACTGATTCACTTTGTTATAAAGCAGAAACTAACAACAAAAAAAAGAAAAGACAATTTTAAAAAAAAGAATATTATAATGACCACACATCAAACAATTGGCTGGCAGCACATGAGTATCTAGAGCAGAAGTCTGCGAACTTTCTCTGTATGAGACCAGATGGTAAATATTTTAGGCTTTGTAAGTCTCACAGTCTCTGTGGCAGAACTACTCAGTTCTGCCCTGGTAGCATGCAAATCGGCATAGACGATACATTAATGAACGGGTGTGGATGTGTTCCAATAATCTATTTCCAAAACCAGGTGGGAAGGAGAGCAGCTCAGTCATTGTTTTCAGACCCTTCATCAAGATTACTAGTTGACATCTCATGAAAAGGAAGGAATCCTAATCATTTCTTTTCCAGGAGGTGGCATTTCTTTATCTAAAATCCATCAACTCCCCAGAAGCCACAGGGGTACGGAGCAGTCTTATTACTGTTGAGGAACAAACACAATTTTATACACCGTCCCTCAAATTTAATGAAATTGTAGCCACCGTCGACACGCCAAAAATTACTTTTGTGTTTTCCAAAAAGGATAGATCTTTTAGCAATTCTGGAAATCACGTAATATTTGTGCTTGTCGTAGTGCTGGGAACAAATCTCTCGTCTATCCCTCTGTGATCCCATCTCTGTACAAAGGCACCAGTTTCGTGTTATCCTTAGAATTACATTCTACCGTCTGGGGCTGAGCCATTAGCCAATGTCTCTTCTTATTCTCACTTAGGAATAGATATCCACCTCTCCCCCGAGAGAAAGGATAGTCTACAGTCACGCGCAGCCAGTGCTGTTTAGTGTTAGAGATTATTCAAGTTACTTTAAATCAACAACAATCTACGAAGGACCTTCTTCATGTCACACTAATCTCAGTATTAGATAATGCTGAATATTAGTCATAACATATGGATAGATAAATGATTATTTAGTCATATAGATAAACATTTTGCTTTTCTCTAATTCTCCCAGAGCCTATGCGACTTAATGCTGACAGGAGATGACACCTTTAAATGCTTTTCTATCATATATTCTCAGATGCTGAAATAAAATCTTAAGTCTAACCACTCATTAAAATCAAACAACTCAGAGTACACAATAAGACCCTTTCGTGTGTAGATTACAGGTTACAGCAGAAAAATTATTTCTCCATCTCTCTACCAAAAGTTGTATATTTACTATATGCTAAGTAAGTTGACTTTCCTGTATAGCCAATAATTAAGCCTCCTACTTTACAATGTCTGAGTTGACTCAGGAGAGAAAGAGTATGTCTACAGCCTAGAATTTGTGTAGCCCTTGGGTCATGCCTCTTTTCCCAATAATTTAACTACCTGGATTGTGCGTTTAGTGTGTATTTAAAAGACTTCGAAACTTCAAACGTCCTATTGTCTGTTATCATTGATTGCTGTTAAACTAAATGTTTTTCACTCTGTAATCAATACTTTCTTATGAAAATAAGCCCAGGCATTGACAAACAACTCTGCAGCACACTGCAGCTTGCCTAAGAGCGGACAGCATGAAAAACTACTACTCCCAAGAATTTTAAAAGATCGCATTGACTCCAGTACAAGTTTCTTACAGCTGAATCATTCCACTGTAACAAGACTTTATTAAATTAGACAGCTCTTGAGTCATAAGCTTTCTGAGAATAACAATTAACATGGCTTTGTCCTTTATTACTGTTTCAAACCATTGCAAACACACTGCTCATGTTCGTTTTTTACATCTTTGGTGACAAAGTCATTAAAGAGCAGTAGCTAGATAAAAAGAGGATACAAAATTAAACAGTGATGACTTTGTGTTTCATGACAATTTTAAATGGCACTAGTAACTTAAAAAAGACTTTTAATAAATCAGGAGCTTGGGGTGAACATACACACCCTACCATATATAAGAGAGATTATCAACAAGGACCTACTGTATAGTACAGGGAACTCTGCCCAATATCCTGTGATAACCTACATGAGAAAAGAATCTAAAAAAGAATGAATATATTTATATGTATAACTGAATCACTCTGCTGTACACGTGAAACTAACACAACAATGTAAATCAACTATACTCCAATAAAATTAAAAAAAAAAACTACAGTAAGATTTTTTTAAAAAAAGACTTTTAGTACAAATGCAAGGCATGCTTTTACGTGGGACTCTGATTTATAAACTCTAAGCTGTGAGTTCCTGGCTTACTGTAAACATTTGACTTCCTATTATTTGTTCATTAAATGATTCACTCTCTTAATGCAACTCCCAGTGGGATTCATGGTGGATGTGAGGCATCAACAGCCAGCAACACATATAAGACTGCCACCGACATGTGCCACGTGTAACTCTCTCCCTCCGATGCTAATCCACTCAAATACCAAATTCCTAAAGCCTATAACCATCAATAAGTATTTAGTGGTCCGGGGAAAAACTAAAGCAAGTTGGGAAGGATAACACCAAACACTTCCAAGTACAATAGCACACAAACAAGCCCTTCAAATGCACACCACACACCTTAAAGGAACCCAAGGAACAATGATTTTAAATTATTTGAACCTTGCATGTGTTTATCCGTGACAAACAGTGACAAAGGCATTTACAATTTTTATTAGCAGCCATTGATATTTACTGCCCACAGAGATGGTTTTGCATGACAGTGAAGCAATTCAATGAACCATCCCCAAGGTTTTTCGAAACATGCTTTCTCTTTCTTGTTCCAAGGGAGCACCTCTATGGCTTGGCTCAAAGTTGCCGCCAAGTGGATGAACAAACACTGGCCTGCTTGAAGCTGTACAGCAAACCGCTGCTTCTCACTTGAGGAGAGTTGAACAAAGCGCATCCACCAGCATTTTCTAAATCACCTACTATGCACAAGGTGCCCTTCTAGATGCTGCAGGCGAAATACATTCTGATTAGGAGGGAGAAGATCAAAGCCCTAGCATGGTACCACTATTCTCTTATCCCGTTCTAATCTATAAGGGAAAAAAACCTATTAATGCCACTGTGACTGAGAACAAGGGCAATACCCAGCTTGGGGAAAGTTTTCTTACTGCCAATAACTGTTTAATTATATGAACAAGAAGCTTCTGAACACATAAAATTGGAGTCACTTCTTAAACCACTGATAGTATTCAAGAGACCAATAAATTGGAGGTTATGTGGACCCTCTTTTACAATTCTTCACGGGGATACTGCTCCAGACCTGATAGTGGTGATATACAACTCACTGTAGGATTATAACCAACCAGGGTGAGGCAGGCACAGAGCTGAGAAACAGCTGCATTCCCAGCTAGTAAGCTGCCTCTCCTCCCACTGGACCTTTCATACTGTAGAGCTTAGTGTACGCGAAACCCCAAAGAGAATAAACACATTTGATCAACCAATTTATTTCATGAACTATCTAATTTATTCAAATGAGTAATTCTAAGCCTTATTGAGGCTAATCCTCAGCTTCTAGCATTATTTATTTTCCACTATAAAACCTATCTTCTCTCTTGGAAGCATGGGCACCAAAGGGAGGAAAAGTAACTTTTAACGAGTGCAGTTAGAACTTGAATTTTTTAATCTGAAAACCATAAAGCTTTTAAAAATGAATTTGTAAATGTAACTGAGTTTCTAATAGCTGCTACTGATAGTAATTAAAGAAATCTCATTTCCCTAAATTAAACATAATGAAATGTTTTTCAAGATCAAATAAAACTAGAGAATGCCATCGGGGTGATGGAATTTGCTTCTGAAAGTGGTGTTCTGGAGTCTGCAGGGAAGCCTCTGTTGCCAGCAAAAGCCAGTGGCTTGTAGGGTAATGGGTAATGGGGAAGTCATTGCCACTGTATCATTATCAACTTTTACTGACCGATAATCAATCTGAAAGGCATCCTGGTGCTTATGCAAATGTAACAGGCACCCTGTAAAGCTCTTCCATTAGGGCCTTTAAAGACTTTGTTATTTAATTAAATGTCAGCATGTCCTCAGTTCAACTTGGGCATTTCACAATGTTTCCTTCTCACTTTTACTTTTGCCTTTTCTTGAAGTGAAAAGGGCATTTGGGGGCCATTAGCAACTGTCTGCACCCTAGTCCCTGTTAACAGGAAGAGAACAACTTCAGTCGCTGAGAACTGATCATTACTTCCCCATCTCCTAATGGTCTCCAAAAAAAAATATCCAGTTTCCCTCTGTATTGCAGCACTTTATCATCCTGGTAGTCGAGAAGATTTTCCCTTGTGATGGATCAAAATATTCTGTGTCTTAATTTCATTCCTTGTCTTACTAGTTGGACTTCTCTCAATGAAGAAACAATTAGTCTCAGGACTCTTCATTAAAAAATGCTTTATTTCAGGAGAAAATAATGAGATCAGCCTTTTTTGGTCTTTTATTAATAGACACCCCACCTCTCACACTGGGACAAGCTTTCATCTTCACACTTACGTGTGGTATGAACAATGATGTATTCTTTTGGCTTGTCACCAGTTTTTCATTATTTTTGCCACCTTTCTCTGGCATTTTCACATTCCCTTTAAAAATGGTTCTCAAAACCAGACACAAAATGATAGCAAGAGTTAGGTTAATATCAAGCTCAGGCGACGAACCACTGATGGATGTTACTAAATCCCAGGGCTCTATGTCCCCTCCCCCTCCCCCAACGGTCAAGTACCCCACCCGCATTCCCGCAACACACACACACCAGCCCTTCTCCACACAAAGCCCCTCATCTGCTTGTTGAAGTACACACAGCACGTGGTCAACAAATAGCCATCTTTGACGGATTAATGATTTTTTTATCCAAACCACTTTATAACATACACATGTATCCCGAAACAAGTCATATTATTGTTCGGTTTTATTCACACAGATCGTATTCTGCACCTAATATTCCGCAAGTTCCTTTCCTATGCACTCAACATTGTTTCTAAACTATATCTAAGTTGATGCTTGTCAAAGAATGATTTTTTATCTGTTAGTCCCTAATGACCCCCGAATTTTTTTCCTCCATCATTGGTTCCTTGAGTATCTTGCCCATTGAAATGATGATGTGTTTTTCCTTAATCCAAATACATAACCACTGCTTGCATTAATTCATGCATTGACTATTTAGTAATTGTTTACTTCCTGCCAGGCACTCAATAGGTGTTGCCAGTTCAATTCAGAATTAAGACAAGTTTCCTGTCCCAATGATAAATAAAATCTAGTCAGTGACACCCCCTTTTTGTTTGTTTGTTTTTGCGGTACACGGGCCTCTCACTGCTGCGGCCTCTCCCGTTGCGGAGCACAGGCTCCGGACGCGCAGGCCCAGCAGCCATGGCTCACAGGCCCAGCCGTTCCGCGGCACGTGGGATCTTCCCGGACCGGGGCACGAACCCGTGTCCCCTGCATCGGCAGGCGGACTCTCAACCACTGCGCCACCAGGGAAGTCCGACTCGCCCTTTTAATAAAAGTAAAACTGTTATTTTACATCATTTTACTCTGTGTCTCTGTTGATCAAAGTATAAATTAAACATTCCTTTCCTACTGATGCCTAAGAACTTTGGTAATTTTCTATTTGTTGATTTGGACACACATTCACAGGTTCCATTTGTGAAAATTCAGTGAGCTTTAGCAATAGATGCACTTTTTTGTATGTATGTTACACTTCAATAAAAAGCTGAAAAAATAGGTGACTTAGATACAACATCAAGGGCTTGATCCGTGAAAAGAAAAAAAACTGATCACGTTATATTTCATTAAAATCAAAAACTTATGTTCTACGAGAAGCACTGTTAAGAGATTGAAAAAGACAAGCCACAGACTAGGAGGAAATCTTTGCAAAACGCGTATCTGATAAAGCACCGGTATCCAAGATATTCAAAGAACTCTTAAAACTCAATAATAAGCAATCTAACGCTTAATCTAATTTAAATGATCTGAACAGGTACCTCACCGAAGAAGATACGAAGATGGCACAGAAGCATATAAAAATGCTCAGCACCGTATGTCATTAGGAAATTGACAATTAAAAGAACAACTAGATATCACTACACACCTTTCAGAATGGCGAAAATCCAAAACACTGGTAACAACAAATGCTGGTGAAAATGCAAAATGGTAACAACCAGGTTGGAAGAGTTTGGCAGTATCTTACAAAGCTAAACATACGGTTCTTATGTAAACCAGCAATCATGGTCTTTGGTATTTATCAAAATAAGTTCAAAACGTTTGTCCATGCAAAACCTGCACGTGGATGTTATCGCAACTTTGGGGGCTCAGGGCAATCTGCCCCCAAATATGCCTAAGTGGCATATTGATTATCTTTGAATTACAATTACTTAAGAAACAGTCAATACAAGGAAAAACATTCTGACTCCCTTCTTTCCTCCTAAAAGAGGGAAATAAATCTCCCTTGTGAAGGTACCCTCCCTGTATCAGGAGGATAGAACGCAACCCTATCACCAGAGTTAGGGAATTCAAGGCTAAGAAAGGTGTATAAACAAACATTGTTACTTCTTTATGAGTGTGCTACCCCAAGCACAAGCCCTTTTGTTAAATCTTCACAAGTAATAGTTTGCCTAAAAATCTGTCTAAAAAGAAAGTAATTGCTTCTTTGTCTAAAAATAATATAAAACATATATAAACAGCCTTATATAAACAAAACATTATATAAACAAAGCCTGCTTTGGTCACTTGGGACATCCCATCTCTATGAGACTTTCATATGTATGAATTAAATTTGCTTTTTTATCCTGTAATATGTCTGTGGCAATTTAAGTATTAGACCAGCCAAAAGAACTGAATGGACCAGGGGGGGTGAATTTTTCCTCTCCCCATCATTTGTCATAGTCTGCAAGATACTCGCTAGACCCCCTTCCCCATCTACCCCTACCCTGCAGCAGAGGGATCCTGGGACCTCTCACAAGAGCCGGCAACAGGTGAGACTTCTTACCGTGTCAGCCTCCCAGATCTCTGACTGCAGGATCTGATGGAAATAAAAGTGGTGAGAGTCTTTTTTTCTTTCTTTCTAAATTTAGATTAGCAGGAGAAAATGTGTGTTGAAACTAGCTTCTTGGACACGGCAGCTTTGGTAGATTTGGTAATGAGTATTGATTCTTTTCCCCCCAAAGATGATTACTGCTTTTGTCTTTGTCTTTTGTATCATTTGTCATAAGGAGGGAAAACCACAGGGCAAATTGCAGGCAAAGGCCCTGTAAGCCTGCTGCTCAAGCTGGCCTCACAGACTGATGTGTTTAATGGTTCTCACCAGACTAGCATCTGTTTCGACAAACTTTGCTATGGGTCCTCTTTGTAAAAACTGAATGAGGTTTTTCCTTCTGTCTTGTTCTACGTCCTGAGATCTTTGCTCTATGACCAGTGAGAATATTCTCTCTGGTGTCTGCCATCCGGAAGGTCCATTTACTGTGGTGCATCTCATGGTCAGTCAGATAGACTGGAGTTCTGAAACAGGAAGCCACGAGCAGCATTCTCTTTGTCCGGCCGTGTCAGCTCTCCGCACACTGGTCAGAAGGGGTTCCAGTCTGCAAAAGGGCCTTTATCATTTCAATTTTTGTTGCTTCATTAGTGCTGGAAAAACCCCATTGCAATAGTGCCTGCCTGGTGTCACACAGCAAGCCTATGACTGGAGCATCCCACATTCTTGTGGGAACCCAGAGACACCATTTTCACTTCACCGCTCTTATCACCTGGAGCAACAAAGGGCTTTTACTTTGCTAGACTAAGTCTGGGAGTGAACTTTTTAGATCTTTTGAGGGCTGTGTACTCTCTTGTGAGATGCCTCTTTCATCTTTGGTTAAGGCATGCAAAGCTTATTGGTTTGAGTCACTATTGGAGATTAATATAAGACCCTACTTATCAACAGCCAGACAAGAGATCCTTTAAATTGGCTGTTCTTAAAAGAAAAAAAAAAAAAATTTAGAGAGCTCTTATTTTAAAACCAAATCAAAGAGTGATAAAGCAAAATATATCTATATCTATAGATATAGATATATAATGGCTAGCATTAGAGACTCCCTAAAAAGATAAAAGAACAGAAATTAGACTTTTTAAAAAATCCAATGTAAATTCCCCTTCTTAAAAAAAAAAAATCCCATCTCCTTAGCAATTCCCCAGGTCCTCCTACAAATATCAGAAAATGGATCAGCTGGAAAGCAATATTCAAGGGCTAATAGAAGCAACCATCTTTGTCTTATAAATCTCTATCAAACCAGAAATGTAAATCTAGAAGCAAGTCAAGGCCTACCTATCTTTACCAATCCCCAGACCTTGCCTGTTTCTTTCAAAATGCTTGTAGATATTGTAAAAGATCAAGTATTGGGAACAAAAGTGTCCTTAAGAAAAAAATAATTAAATAGCAATTATCCTAAGACTTCTGGTAATAAACAAATAAACTCTGAAAGTCCTAGGAAAAAACTGACATTTTCTTTCTCTATCCCTTGAACATGTAAATCTTACCACGTCTTTGAAATGTAAACACTCCAGGAGATAACTGAGACTCACTTGAAACTAAAAGGGAAGAAAAAAAAAAAAAAGGCAAGGGGCCTTTTTAAACACAGCTAAAAGAGCTCTCTTGCCCAAACTCTAAACAGCCACTATAAGAGTGTTTGTCAAGGGCAAACACAAATCTTAAAAGTCTTCCCCATAAGTAGTAAAAGACTTCAGCCTTATGAGCAAATAAACAATTTATTCCAACTGTTATTTATAAAGTAGTAAATTTTGTATTGTACCAGATTCACAGGTAAAGTTTTTTTTTTTTTTCTTTTTTCAGGTAAAGATTTAAAATGAAAGCCAAGAGACCTCTGTTTGTGTCTGTATGTACGTCTATGTACACACATTATAGATATGGTCTTTTTCTACCTTCAGATGGTATTACCAAAATTAATTTGTAAAAGAGCTCAATTGAATTGCTTAAAAAACAAGTGTTTATATAAATTAAAACATAACAAAAACTAAGCCAAAGACTTTTCAAATTTATGGGATCTGGGAAAAATTTTGGTCAATAAAATCTAATTTAAGTTTGTTTGTTTAGATAATACAGACAAGTTTTTACAATTATCAACATTAAATGTAATACTTTTATTGTACCTGGTTTCACTAGAAGTCAAAAAAGTTCATGCTGTTTCTATTACAAAATGTGTCAGCAAAAAAATTAGCTTGAAATGATGACTCATTTTGCCTAATATTTCATAAAGTTTTTGTGAGTACTCTAAGTATAATTGTTGAGAACAAATAATTAAATAGATGCAAATAAGATAAAAAGTTTTAAAATGAACTTTTAAACAATAATTATGTGTTATGGTATGTGTTCTTAAATGTTATCTTCTAAAATCTTTTTGGTAATTTAAAACGTCAGAGTTTTGCTAAGTTAAATTAAATGATGAAAACTCATTGAATATCTGGATGATTTCCAAATAAGATAAAATACTGAGGCATTAATTTCTAAAGAAATCTAAGTTTACTTACTTTTAACCTCTTATTTCACAGGAACTAAAGATGTTTGGGTTTATTAGTAAACACGTCTTGCACCACATTTAAAATTTTATGCTATGAGGACATATAGGTTTCTAAAAATTATAAAATGTATTCCAAAAGTTAATGCAGGTATAACAGGCAGTTCACAATTGCTTACTTCTTAGATGTCACTAAAAATTAAGGTTTCTAATTAACATAATATGTGATTAAGGCTACTAGAACTAATAAGGGAAACAATTCTGTGTGCATGAAAAGTAAAATGTATTTTTGGGTAAGGTATGAAACATGAGGGACTTCCCTGGTGGTCCAGTGGTTAAGAATCCGCCTTCCGATGCAGGGGACTCGAGTTTGATCCCTGGTTGGGGAACTAAGATCCCACATGCCGTGGGGCAACTATGCCCACGCTCCGCAACTACTGAGCATGCAGGCCACAACCAGAGAGTCCGCATGCCGCAACAAGGAGCCCGCACACCACAGTGGAGGATCCCACATGTCACAACGAAGATCCCACGTGCCCCAACTAAGACCCAACGCAGCCAAAACTAAAATAAATAAATAAATATTTTTTAAAAAGGTATGAAACGTGAGTTGCATTTTGTTGATGGAAACGTAAAGTAAAAAGGTTTCCAGAATAAAAAAGGAAAACACAGGGCAAAAGCTGAATGGAAATAAAAAGTTTTTGAAGGTTTATGGAATGTAATTTTATATGTGATCAAGCTGGATAAGATTGAATGAATTTGTTATAAGGGTTTTAACTTTACTATCAATAGTGTACTTATGTAAAGCTGAATCTACCAAAAAGACAAATTTTGACGAGCTCTGTTCCTGATAACAGATTTTAAAAGGTGTTCTTTACCTTTAAAATAATCAGCCTAGAAAGCAAAGACTGTCTTACCAAAATAACCTCCTTTGTTTCATGTTGCTTTTATCAGGTGTTTGATTTTAAAAAACGCTGAGTCTTTTCTATTAAAAAAATAAAACACTAAGTTTTACTTACAACTCTTCAGCTTTCTGTATTTGCCTGTGAAGTCTTTAATTTTCACCATGGTTAAATGGATAACTAAGTATTGTTTCACAGTCACTTATGGTCCTTATTCAACCAAGTGTTTTAAAACCTTTTGATATTTTTGACAAACTTCCCCAAAACGAAAGTTCCAAATGAAATCTTATTGACCTGGAAATAACTTTGGAATTTTCCAGAGGGTCTCTGGAACACCTCAAAAGATTTATTTTCTCTCCTTATGAAAGGGAGATATTAAACTAATTAGGCTAATTTGGTATGTTAAATTAGCATTGTCAAATAAGTGATGATAAACCTTATTAGGTTGCATTGTATGGGGAAACGTTATTAATATGTGCTCTAGAAATTATATGAGATTCATAAAATTCTGGTAAGTGCTAGTATAAGTTTAGTACTTGTAATTCTAGTCCTTATCATAAATATATGTCACAGAAATTACCAAATTTCCTTGTCAACTGCATTGGAATGAAGCCTCACCAAGATCTTTAACCATGGCCATTTTAAAGTCTTTTTATCATTTACCAACAGTTACTGTTTTGCTCAGATGCTTTAACAAAAGCTTCCTGCAAATGTATTTCATCTTTAGAGAAATTCATGGAAAGGAATCTAACAAGTACTCTAGAATACAAGTTTCTTATAACTTTCAAGTTATACCACGGAACTAAGAATTTACAGAACCTTAATGGAGAAACTGATGGCTTCATAAAACTTGTAACAAAAGATCAAGCAGAACGAGAATTAATTACATGGGGCCGAATGAACTGCTGAGGGTGATTATAATTTTTAATGACTTTTTATTTAAAATACTGCTGGTTCGTTCATTTTTGTTTTCCAGGTATTAGGAAACCTTTCCTCTTAAGCTAACTATGATTTAGAGCAATTTTTTAAATGATATTTTGAAAGCAGAAATGAAATATTTCTTTTTCTCCCTACTTGATCCTTCCAGAATTTGAAACCCTTAGTGAGTATTCTTATTTTCTTAGTAATAGAGTTATTTGCATAAGTTCAATAAGAATCTACTCTCCTTATAACAGGACACAATTGGAAACATTGATTATATTACCAAAACTTTGACTGGAATGTCATATTTGAGAGAGACATACATAGACTCAGATATAACCAGACAGCTTTAAGGAATCAATAAAGCTCCTTGGGAAAAAAAAAAAACAAACCCAAAACAAAAAACTGGACTGGTAACTTGCTTCCAGGATTCCCAGCAACCTTACTGATGAGTAACAAAGCTTACTTCCTGGCAGGTCCAGGAGCCTCAGTATATTTTGAGAACCTCGAAAAGAGAGGAATTCACCCAAATCTATAGGTATTATGCAGGCAAAGTCTGACGGCAAATTTGACTTTGCTTCTTAGCTTTGAGACGCTACTAAAAACTCAGTCTGGAGATTCCTTATAAAAAAATTCCAGCAGAGCAGATTTAAAAGAGTCTATATGATAAATCACTATCCTTGCTGTACTTGTGTAAATAACCAGGCCAAGTTTACTGAATCTATTTTTTTGTAAGCAAGTTAGTCTTAATTTGGCACTCTCTGGTCAAAATAAGGATGGTTTCAGAGAGAAAAATTACGTTTCAATAATACCCTTCTGACTATTAGATTCCTACCGTTTTCCACGCTGATCCCTGCCCTGGGAGGCCACCCCATCTTGTCCTCGTTAATGGGTTTTGTACTGTCTGGCATCCTGTAAGGTCTGGCTCAAGAGGAGACCCCGCAAGAGATCAGAAGGACGAAGCAGGGAGGGAGGTGTATTTATTTACCTAACTCAATAGTTTGTGTTTAGAGAACATCAAAATCACACAGAAGAGGGCTTGTTAACACCCAGATTGTTGTGCCTCAATCCTAGCATTTCTGATTCAGTAGACTGTGATGGGGCCTGAGAATCTGCATTTCTAACAGGTTCCCAGGAGACGCTGATGCTGCTGTTCAGAGCTGCACTTTGACAACCACTGCCAAGCTCCCTCCCCGCAAGGTAACCTCTGAACACTTCTAATGTCTTTCCACTAAAAGTGACTCTTCCTCTCAAAGTAACTCACACTACAGGACCGTGATGGTTAATTTTATGTGTCAACTTGGATAGGCCTTAGTACCCAGATATTTGGTCAAACATTATATGAGATGTTGCTGTGAAGGTGTATTTTAGATGAGATTAACAGTTAAAAGCAGTGGACTTTGTGTAAAGCAGGTTACCCTCCATATTGTGGGTGGGCCTCATCCAATCAGTTGAAGGCTTTATTAGAAAAACACTAACCTCCCCAGAAGAAGGAGGCCTTCTGCCAGCAGAGTGCCTTTGGACTTGAACCACAACTCTTCTCTAGATCTCCAACCTGCCAACCCACCCTGCAGATTTTGGACTTGGTAAGCCTCCACAATAGTGTGAGTCAATTCCTTAAAATAAATCTCTCCATAGATAGATAGATAGACAGATAGGTAGATAGGTAGATAGATATGTGCGCACCTGTGTGTGCGCGCGCGTGCCCACACACACACACACACACACACACACATATATCCTGTTAGCTCTTGTTCTCTGGAGAACTCTAATACAAGGACCTAGTCCCCTCTAGGTTCTAGGAACTGTTCCCTACACGGGACATGTTTCCTACACGTTTCCTCAGACGGGCTGAAAACACTGACTGCTTACAGTCTCTGCTATCTGCACTGTCTCTTGTGGTATCCCTATTTCCACACTTTTGTAAACAGTCCCTATGTAATAAACCCTTCTTGAATTATCCTATTTCAAATGTGTCATCTATTTCCTGTTGGGATACAAACAGGTATAATGCACCCTAAATTAAACAAGTGGAAAAGTCAACTTGCCTTCTTTCCTTCTAAGCCAGCTGCTCCTGTCATGCCCCCTCTTGTGATTAATAGCTTCCTCCCAGGCACCCAGACCTGTAAGCTCAGCATCACTTTCTGACTTCTTGGAATTGTTGGTTCAACTTTCTCTACAATTCTGGAAGCTCCTTAGCAAAGGACAGGTCTTTTTGTGTTTTTGCATCTGCTGAGTCTAACACAGCATGTATGTACCAGGCATCTTCCAAGTGTCCCCAAATTACGCGCTAAAAAATGAGTAAATGAAAATCCTATGAAACCTTATAGATTACATATGCCTTTCACATACATTGCTTCCAGGCTCCAAATCTCAACTTCCTTCTGGAACACATTGCTCCAGTAAGCAAAGATTCTCTGTTAACATGCTGGGTGTTGGTTCTTCCTCCACAATAATATTTGTATCCATCACTACTCCATTCCCATTTCCACAACTCCGCTTCATGATTCTATTATCTGTGACCTAGATAATTGTACTAAACTTTTCAATTGTTTCCTTGCCTCCAGTCTCCCTTTCCACTTTGCATCTTAAATCTCTGATCACGGCTTTCTCCAGTGTGATGGCATCCTATCAGCCAACTAACATGACCCAAACTTCTTAGTTCTTACATGAGAGATTCTTCACAAGCTGGTCCCACGCTAATTCTCTTATCAATTTTACCACTTCTTTAAGTTAACTTTCCACTCCAGGTGCTGTTTATCTGTACCTTGAACACATTCTGAATATCTCCAGCTCTGTGTCATACTGTCCCTTTTGCTTGAAACCATTTGTTACTGATTTTCATATGTATCTGCTAAAACCTAGCTCCTATCCTGTCCCTGCCACTGTGCCAACCTACACCGATCTTTCATTTCCTCAAACACTTTCAGTTGCTATTGCCTACACCTCACATTTGGGATCTACCAATTTCATATGACCCAGCAATACCACTCCTGGCCATATATCCAGAGAAACCCATTCTTCAAAAAGATACATGCACCCCAATGTTCACTGCAGCACTATTTACAATAGCCAGGACATGGAAGCAACCTGTGTCCATCGACAGAGGAATGGATAAAGAAGACGTGAAAATTTAGGTCCATAAATACAGTGGAATACTACTCAGCCATTAAAAAAGAATGAAATAATGCCATTCGCAGCAACAGGGATGGACCTAGAGATTATCACACTAAGTGAAGTCAGTCGGACAGAGAAAGACAGATATCATATGATATCACTTATATGTGGAATCTGAAAAAAAAATGATACAAATGAACTTAGTTACAAAACAGAAACAGACTCACAGAATTTGAAAACAAACTTATGGTTACCAAAGGGGAAAGTAGAGGGGAGGGAAAAATAAGGAGTTTGGGATTAACGTAAACACACTACTATATATAAAATAGGTAATCAACAAGGACTTACTGTAGAGCACAGGGAACTCTACTTAATACTCTGTAATAACCTATATGGGAAACGAGTTTGAAAAAGAATAGATATATGTATATGTATAACTGAACCACTTTGCTGTACACCTGAAACCAATACAATATTGTAAATCAATTATACTCCGATATAAAATAAAAATTTAAAAAAAAGAAAGTATATATGTCTCATCTCTCAAATTAGTCTGTAGGTAACCAAAGGGCCCACCAAATGGTGCTCTACTTTCTTGTACCCACCAAACCTCAAGCACAGTCACTGTCATAGTGCAGTAATGGCACTCAACACATCCTTCTTCGATGCGTTTACTCATTGCTGGTGAAAAGATATGCCTCTAAAGAAACTATACTATGCTCCTACTTTGAGGCAATCATAATACGTAGAGAAAAGGGGTCCTATCTGCCCAGGTTTTACAGAAAGGGGGAAAAGATTCTATATGTAGCTAATTTTATTGTTTTGAAAAGAGCAACTCCACTGTATGCTTTGATTCTTGGTTTTCACACTTCTGTTGTTTAAAGAAGTTTTTCAAGACGTGCTCCCAGAGAATATAACTCAAAAGATGTAAATGTGGCCCAGGAATGTCCATATTAATGAGCACTTTTAGCTGTTCGAAATGCTGGTGGTTTTGTATTTGACCCTCACTTTGACAAACACTAGGATAATGTACAAAAGAAAAAAAAAAGCACAGAAGAGAAACAAAGATTTCATGCTATTGATTGAGCAGTTGTAAAACCACTATTAAATAGATCCTATTAATAGAAACACTTGTTTAATTAATTTTTTCATTAAAAAAATCCATGTAATACAGTGAATGAAGGTATTTGCCAACTGAAAAAAATGATCCTCCATTTGCCTTATAAATCTGTCCATATAACTGAAGGTATTCTAGCTAATTCTTTACCTCATGAATCACTGAGGGGTACTAGTATGGTTGCTATATGACATAAAACACTTGATGCAATTCAGCTAAAGGGTGGATGTGCTCCTAAATGAGAGGCTATGGGTAGCCAGAGAGAGGAGTATTGATCCATATATATATATAAAGCTAGGCAAAATTCAGACAATTATCCTTTAAAAAATTTAGAATATTCCCTCTCTCCTTTCAGCGTGCTTTCAGTTAGGGAGGCTTTCACTGGAACCTATCTGAGGCAAGTGCTGAGTACATTTGCTACCATTGTGTTCTTTGATCTCAGTATACTGGATGCAGCTGTAGAAACAGGTAATGTGGGCAAGTACGAAGAAAACACACTGCTGCCTGCAGATAATATTTTTCTGGGCTGTGACGGGAAATCCAAGATCAGTACCAATTTTGCTCCATTTAAGAACATGAATAGAAACACACACTTCAATGTTCAGAATGGAAGTCTCACCTTTTGAACTCACTTTGAATTATGAGTTAAGAAAATTCATGGTGCTGTATTCATTCATTTGCTCGTTCAAAAAATACCACTGAGATTTTGTGCCAGACACATAGATGAGGGGCCACCTATTCTAACAGTAGCATCCAGGTGTCCGATTCACGTCTCTGAAGAACTGAGCTTCTCTCGTCTCTGTTTCCACAACAACCCCTATTACCTCATTTCTAGATTAACTCTACCACTTGCTCATCTGTATACCTTCAGTATTGGGGATCTCGATCCATCTTATATTCAATCAACAAAACAATCAAATATCATTTAGATCATTAGCTATTGGTTTAATAACACAAGGTACCTCAATGATTATCAATCATTCAATTAATCCATCATCAGCTAAAGTTACTGCGAACCTACTGCTGTTCTAGGCACTTATCTAGCGATGGAGGGGAGAGGGAATACTGAACAAATACAACATTGGCCTTTAGCTCTTAAAGACTGTGGGGATGATGCCCCCCAAAGATGTCCATGCCCTAATCCCTGGAATCTGTAAATTTATCAAAAGGGATCTTGCAGATGCAATTAAGGTTACAGACTTTAAAATAGGGAGATTATCCTGGATTACAAGGATGAGGCTAATCTAATCCCATGAGCCTTTAACAGAGAATTTCTCTGGTTCGAAGCAGAGACACGAGGCAGGAGGAGAAGTCGGAGAGTTTCCAACTGAAAGAAGGGTTCAATGCACTATTTCTAGCTCTGAGACATAGGGGTCCGCGTGCTAGGACTGGAAGGAGGCCTCTAGGAGTTAAGGGTAGCCCCCAGTTGAGACAAAATGAGGCCCTCAGTCCTACAACCCCAAGGAACCCTATCCTGCCAACAACCTGAATGAACTTGGAAGTAGAGTCTTCCCAGAACCTCCCAATCAGATCCCAGCTGACCAACTCCTTGATCTGGACCTTGTGAGATCAGGAGCAGAGAGACCAGTCAAGGAGAAATAGATTTCACATATTGGATTTCTGGGTAGGACTGCATTTGAAAAAAGATCCCATGGCTGTGTTAGTTTGCCAGGGCTGCAGTGACAGAGGACCACAAAATGGGTGATGCAGCACAACAGAAATTTATTCTCTCACAGTTCTGGAGGGCAGAGTCTGCAATCGAGGTGTCAACAGGGCCATGATCCTTCTCCAGGCGCTAGGGAAGGACCTGTCCTAGGCCTCTCTTCTAGCTTCTGGTAGTTCTCTAGCTTGTAGTGGTGTAAGTCCAATCTTCACATGACGTTCTCCCTACGTGCATGTCTATGTCCAAATCTCCCTTTTTTATAGAGACTCCAGTCACTGAACTTGGGGTTCACCCTACTGCTTTAGGATCTTATCTTAACGAATTACATATTCAATGACTCTATTTTCTTTCTTTTTATTTATTTATTTCATTTATTTAGTTTTGGCTGTGTTGGGTCTTCGTTGCTGCGTGCGGGCTTTCTCTAGTTGTGGCGAATGGGGGCTACTCTTCGTTGTGGTGTGTGGGCTTCTCATTCCTTGCTGTGGCTTCTCTTGTTGCAGAGGATGGGCTCTAGGTGCGCGGGCTTCAGCAGTTGTGGCACGTGGGCTCAGTAGTTGTGGCTCGTGGGCTCTAGAGTGCAGGCTCAGTAATTGTGGCGCACGGGCTTAGTTGCTCCGCGGCATGTGGGATCTTCCTGGACCAGGGCTCAAACCCGTGTCCACTGCACTGGCAGGTGGATTCCCAACCACTGCACCACCAGGGAAGCCCCTCAATGACTCTATTTTCAAATAAAGTCATGTTCTAACCTGGGGGTTGGGTTTAGAACTTCAAAATATGAATTTTGGAGGGAGGGGGCACAGTTCAACCCATTACAATGGCTAAAATAAGGTTTGAGAACTGTATGTATCAAGTAACAACTCTGACCAGCACTGAAATTCCTCCAACCAATAACTTACTTCCCAATGTGTCCAGATTGGACCGTTTAGGCATGCAATTTACTCATCCTTCCTCCTACTTACTACCTCCTTGCTCGCTTAAAACTTTCTATATACAGTTCCAAGGCTGAGTCCCAGAGTTTTCTCCTCAGGAAAAATCCACCTGATAATCTATTTCTAGGAAGGCTATCATTTTACATATTATATTAGTAATAAACTCTCTTATGCTTGTGGATAAACTGCTTAGTAACCACTGCATTGACATCCTCTGTGAGACTGGAGTCAAGACCCATGACTCAACCTTCTTGCACCTAAAGCCGTGTTCTACGCTCAGCATGAACCCTATATGTGCTCACTGAAAACTGGTCTACCTAAAAATATATCCAAACACTACACATCTAAAAACAGTGACTTCACAGCTAAATGTAGACTTTGTCCCACAGAAATACACTTCTGGCCCATTTGTAATGCAAGCATATGGGTCCTTCAGCGTGCCAACCACTTTGGCAAATACTACCTAGTATCTGAGTGCACACATGTACACATTGCACTTGCAACACTACTGTTGACGCTCTTAGACTCAGCCTTCCAACCAAAGCTGGAAAAGCGCCACCTAGCGCTCCGACGTCAGCATTACATGTCAGCACACTACCGAGCAAAGCACAGCGGTCTCTGGCAACTAGCGTATTTTTCAGGTGAAAATATAAAGACAGAATCCCATGATAAGATTAAGTCTTAGAAGCTCTCAAGTGAGATTCAAGTTTAGAAATGTAATTGCACCCCCAAAGCTCAGGCTTTCTGGAAAAGATTTACTTTTTTTTTCATGCCAGCAGGAAACCAGGGAGCCCCAGAACTATGCACAAAGGCATTTTCTTCTACAAGCACCAAGGACCTACAGCTAGGGTGAAAAGTACAAATCCGTCTTAATTTCCTGGAAAACCCTTGAAATGTAGGTTCAGATTCAAGGGGTTTCACACGATTCCCCCCCACCCCCGGCCCCCAAGGCATGATTTGGATGAGATTTGCACTGGCTCCTTCTTGTACTTAACTTTGTGCCCTCTTGCAGAGTTCACATACAGAGCCTATAACTAGGCGTCCACCACTTTTGAAAGCATATGTTTTTCACAACCATACCACTAACCTCAGAAAAGTTGCTCTACATAAACAGACAAAAGGCCAAGAAGAAACATTTTTTTAAAGTTTTAGATCATTTCTATCACAGCCAAGGAGTAGGGTTAGCAGAGACTTTATTTTTTGTAAGAAGTCATCTAATTACTGCATTTAAAATTCACATAAAGCACTGTGCTAAAGATTAAAGATCTGCATGGAAAAATATTTTGAATTAAAAAAGGACTGCACCCACATTTACAAGAGTTATAGCATTTTAAGTTGAAAAAGGATTGCTCTATGGAAGGTAGAAGTATAAATACAATACTTCAGGGCTTCCCTGGTGGTGCAGTGGTTGAGAGTCCACCTGCCGATGCAGGGGACACGGGTTCGTGCCCCTGTCCGGGAAAATCCCGCATGCCGCGGAGTGGCTGGGCCTGTGAGCCCTGCAACGGGAGGGGCCCCAACAGTGAGAGGCCTGCGTACCGCAAAAAAAAAAAAAAAAAAAAAAAAAAACAATACTTCACGCCACAGCATCATATTTATTTTTGGAAAAAGGAGTACAATGCTTATTTATCCCTGTAAATATAGTGTTACTGTGAGAGGAAAAAAACCAAAGTGATCTACAGAAGCCTTAAATTCTTTCCTGAACACCCTCAGGACTGTGACATTACTCTAATCAACCTCCACACTGAATGCCCCAGTTTTACTCTTAAGGAAATGATGAGGTTCCAGGGCGGGCCACCCCAGAATGCGCTGCTTTCTTCAAGCTGAAGAAAATCAAGGCCCAAGAGACCCAAGAAGAGATTTTACTTCTCCCTTAACTGCCTAAAGGAATTTAGATAGGGGGTCTGTACCAGGAAGAGAGCTATTACCAGAGATAACTTCTTACATCAGAAAGACTTATCTGCACGACATGGAAAATATTTGTTTACCAAACATTTTCTTTTCCCATCTTCCTGGAATCCTCTTTCCTCCCCTTTGAAGTCTCAGACCCCTAACCCCTTCTGCTTAGCTCAGGATGGCACAGAAACCTCATTGCCTGACATTTAAGCGTTTCATGTCTTTGTGGGACTCTCATACATATGAGATTAACTTTCTTTTTCTCATGTTAATCTGTCTAATGTCAATTTAATTGTTAGACCAGCCAAAGAACCTAGAAGGAAAGAAGGGGAACGTTTTCTTCCCCGACAGAAACGTTGACTTGGGACTTCCCTGGTGGCGCAGTGGTTAAGAATCTGCCTGCCAACGCAGGGGGCACGGGTTTGTGCCCTGGTCTGGGAAGATCCCACGTGTTGCGGAGCAACTAAGCCCGTGCGACATGACTACTGAGCCTGTGCTCTAGAGCCCACGAGCCACAGCTACTGAAGCCCGCGCCCCTAGAGCCCACGCTCCGCAACAAGAGAAGCCACTGCAGTGAGAAGCCCACACGCCGGCCGCAATGAAGAGTAGCCCCCGCTCACCCCAACTAGAGAAAGCCCGCGTGCAGCAACAAAGACCCAAAGCAGCCAAAAGTAAATAAATAAATACATTTATTAAAAAGGAAACATTGACTTGACTTCCTTGATGCAATACTTTTTTTTTTTTTAGTTTAGGAAATATTCAAGTCTTTATGCCTTCACAAATATATAGTCTTTTAAGAAGACAGGCTAGGAAATTGAGACCTTTCAAAGCCACTTGTGTCTCCTCTTAAATTACTTTCTGCAGTTAAAATAACTGTGTTTGTAATCCTAGTGTTTTTCAAGAGTAGGGTCCCCCAAACAGTCATATGTTACTGTTTGCCACATAAGAAAATGAATTATTGTGAAGGATCAGCGACATAAAGATGGCACTAGAGGACCAGGGTGGTGTTTTCAGTTCCATAAAAGGAAAGTATAGAGGAGAACTGCCCAAGGAAACTCAGGTATTATGCTACATCTCAATGGAGGCAAAAAATGTTCTACCTTTATATGTTTGAAAAAGACGATTAAATTTCAAGACATGTAAAAGCAAGAAAGAAAACACCTCCAACACTTTGAAAACCTCGGGGGGAATTAAAGGGCTATCACTCCAGATGACCACATCCTAGCATGCTGGCTGCCCTGCTTCTGCACGTGTGATTGGTCCTAAAGGCCGCATATACACTGCTGTTTTCGGATCGTAGTTGTTTCTTGTGCTTTAACTTAATTGCCTCTATTTGTAGAGGTACAAGGGCACTGAGCTCAAGTCCTCATTTATCAGCTGCTCAGAAAAGCCTGATGTCATGGGAATCCAAGTATTCTTGGGTTCCTGAGCTGAAACAGACAATAACAGAGGCCCATAGGGAAACGGGGACAAATATTTCACTCGCCAAAAGTTCTGACATCTTGAAAAACCTTACTATCATGTCTCCTTACCACTGGCAGTTACTGGTCAACACTCAGGCCAGCTTTATATTTTTTGCTGGAGTAAAACTTCAGAATAAAAATCATTTGGGGGCTTCCCTGGTGGCGCAGTGGTTGGGAGTCTGCCTGCCGATGCAGGGGACACGGGTTCGTGCCCCGGTCCGGGAGGATCCCACATGCCGCGGAGCGGCTGGGCCCATGAGCCATGGCCGCTGAGCCTGCGCGCCTGGAGCCTGTGCTCCGCAACGGGAGAGGCCACGGCAGTGAGAGGCCCGCGTACCACCAAAAAAAAAAAAAAAAAAAAATCATTTGGCACTGAAACTCGAATGCATAGTTTCTGCCCAAGGAATTTTATAATTCAGAGACGCTGAGATATTTACCCATGTATTCTTGAAAAGGTTTAGTGAGCAGTAGAGTTAAATTTTGTTGTTTATTTATTTAAACATTTTTCATTTCCTATTGACCCCTATTCTCATTTCAAAGGAATTTTTATTTTTATTTCTCAGTTGCCTTAACTTTTACTTTCTCTGTCAAGCAGTAATTGCATTAGATGAATTCCAAAATTCAAAGAATGCTGTTATTTGGAAGCAGCATTTTAAACTGGGTAAGAATCTTTTCTTGTGTATCTAGACTGAATAATTTATGTTTTTTAAGTTTAGCTTCTCAAAACCTCAGCATCTTAAATATGGGCGTATCTCAACTGAACAAAACAAGCATCAAGTGAATACCTACCTTAAGCACAGCAATGCCTAAGAAAACAGACAAGTAACAGAAGTTAGGCAAGGCAAACAATGAGAGAACAACTCCAACCCCTCAGGCAAGAACTCAATCTCTAATGGTTCACTGTGTACAGAGCCATGCTATGGGAATGCAAAGCATGGAGAAGCTCCCCATGGAGGCAGGTAAACCTTTTTTTCATGATGGATAAATTAATCCCTTTCAACAATCTATGGTGGCCCATCCACAGAAACAGCTATGGTGCCAAATGCTGTGAAAAGTTCGTCAGCCAAACTGCTGCTTTGTTTCCATTATCAAAGACAGTGGGCCCTCCACCCCTGCGGGTTCTATTCAACCAAGTGAGGTTCTTGTACTATGTTTATGATCCTCTGTGGTTGAACTCGTGGATCCTGAGGGCTGACTCTGGGACTTGAGCATCCACGGATTTTGGTACCATAGTGGGTCCCAGAACCAAGCCCCTGCAAATACTGAGGGATGACAGCATAGCTCACGTCCACAGGAGGAGGGAGGCCAGTAGAAGGGAAAAATCTGGGCTCTGGCTCAAAAGCTGAGTCTGAATCCAGGTTCTGCCTGCATCTAGCCGTGCGACTTGGTGAGGTTGTTTAATCCTGGGTATCTATTTGCCTCCTTTTCCTTGTCTCTGCTGAAGATTCAATAAAATAATACCAGGGCACTAAGCAAATCTAATTTATGATTATGTATTCCTGTTGTTATACCTTAAAACACAAGTGTATAAACGCAGAGTGGAGGTTTTGCTAATTGTTTGGTATGACTCTGCTCCGCGACTTGTTTATTACCATCCCCACTGCACACCAAGTACCCATTCCTGGAAGTTCTCCCATGTGGCTTACAGACTTCCAGTCTATTTAACCAACCACACTCAGGTCTGGCTTGCCCAAATTCCTAACCCCCTGCCCTCCAGTCTCCTTGGAATCCCTTCTTTCCATGAATCTGCCCAAATCAAAACTTATAGCATGTGGGTTAGTACGTCAGGGTAGCCCTAAAAACTGGAAATAACCTGTGTTAGAAGACAACTGTGGGAAAAACATCTTAATGTGAAGCAATGAGCTGTGTTTGGATGCCTAAAGCGATTCCTGCTCTGAGGTTTATCAGCCCGTCTGTATGAACATGCCCCGATGTGTGGTGTTAAGAGGTTTGAAAAGAGACTGGATAATACTAAGTGTTGACAAAGTCATAGAGCCCTGGTTGTCCAAGGAGGAGGTTTTGCCTTGCTCCCCTCCTTCGACTGATATCTAGATTTGGCTGGAGACATTTTTGGTTGGGGGAATGATGCTACTGGCATCTAGTAGGTAGAAACAGGAATACTGCTAAACATCCTACAGTCCACAGGCAGCCCCCACTCAGCCCCAACAGAGAATTATTGGCCCCAAACGTCAAGAGCACTGAGAGTGATAAACTCTGATGCAGAGTAGATGTAACTCTCCTACACGGCTGGCGGGACTGCAAACTGCACCCCTGCTTGGAAAACAAGTCAGCATTCTATGGCAATGTTCAAGGTGCTCATAGCCTGTGACCCAGAGATTCTACTAGGGTGTACCTTCAAGAAACTCTTGAAAGAATCATGTTCACTGTTGTTTGTAGAAGCTGCCCAAATTTCTATTAGTAGTAGAATGGATACCTTGTGGTACATCCATGTGAAGGAGAAATGCCACCTGCCGTATCAGTAAACAAAGGATGTTGCAGTCATCAAGCCATCACATTACAGCCACCCGATGGTGAGTCCTGAGGGAACTCAGGATGGAAACAGGATGCCCGCCATCTAGCGGTCAGTCACTGCAGCCACCCCCAGTGATATGCCCTGGGGAGACCCAGGATGAGAAAACCCAGGATACCAGCTCCAGAGAGCTGAGGTGCCCATCAAAGGAATGATTTCAGTGAGCCCACACTCTTGCCTCTTTCCATACATTGAAAAGCGCTAACTTCATTAACTTGAGATAAGTTAATTTTCTTTAATTAACAGGAATCTTTTGATTACTTTGCTGCAAAAACTGCTATATATCCTGGCTTCCCTCCTTGCCTCTTCAGAGCAGTCCGACAGAGTGATCTGAAAGTCCTGTCTCCCAGGCTTGAAGACCTCAGTGTCTACTGAATAAAACATAACTCTCAACTTTTAGGTTGTGCATTTTTTTTAGTCGACATCCATGCAACATTAAACTACCTAGCCGTGAAAATGAATGGACTACAGCTACATACCTTGGGAGAGAAAGAGAGAGAGGCGAACTGACTTTCTCAGCAAAAGGGAACTACAGAAAAAAGAGCTGGGGAGAGAGAATGGACAGAGGGTCCAGGGCAGACAACAGAGACATTGGCTTCTGGTGGGTCTAAAGCCCTGGTTTGTGAAACAAAGATGCCTCTCTGGTGTCACCAAGATCCAGGGGTCGTGCCTTTATGATCACCTGCCATCCCTGGCACCGAATGCCACTCTCCCCAGTCACCTTCTAATGCTTAATTAGCTCCTTAGGTACCTTGGTGCCCAAAGAGGCAGAGCCCTGGTAGGAATCCTAAGCCTTTTGTTCTTATGAAGGCAAGATCGTCCACTACAAAAATGACTAAACTGGGCTCTGATTTAGTCATTCTCTTTTCAGTTTAGTTTATGTAAAAAGTTGTATTATTTCTTTGTTAATTCCATTAGCACTCATCAGGCAACAGATGTTCAAATGCCTACTCTATGCTGGATGCTGTGTTTGGTGCTACATAAACTGTGGGGATGAAAGAGACGTGGTCTCTGCTCCCCACAGATGCCAGACTAACTGAGGATCATGCTCTGGCAGTAGCAAGTGGGGTACCATGGTGGAAGGAATGGGGTAGGAGGCATCAGGGGAGGTCTGTCTGAGGAGGCAGCATTGACAGACCTTCTACTGAAGGATGGAAAAGAGCCAGCTTTGCAAAGAACAGGGAGAGGAACATTCCAGAGAGAAGGAACTCCGAAGTTTGGGAAGATAAGAAAACATTAAAACTGTTATTTTACTGCAAGGTAACTCCATGGAAGTCATTTTACCTGGTTCATACTTTACCGAGATGTAATCGTAATTTACATTCAATTTAGTGTCTCGTGTAACATTGTGTCATGAATAATTTTTTCATGTTGCCACACAGCCTCCTTAAAATTTAAATGGCTGCATGATACATCACAGATTGGCTATGCCATCTTTTACCTGAACGCTGTCTTGGTTTCTAAGTCATTCACATTACTTATAATTTGTTTCCCTTCTGAAGAGGGCTGAAATATAGGGTTTTTGTTTTTACATCATTTTCCCCTATGTCTTTTGTATTATTGCCCTAGGCTACTTTCCCCTATCTTAAATTTAAACACAGATACACATACTAGGGTAACGATGAATGTTTCGTTCCTGATTCATCTTAATCACTTTTATATTTCAAGTCCTCAAGTTTAGAGAATAGCTCACATTATCCAAGCTATGTCTATCGTCTGAGTATAGTTTTGAATTCTCTTTAAAATTCATCACATACATGAACTGAACTGCAGCTAACAGAAAGACTTTAAAACCTGAAATCTGGTTTCAGGAGGCTGACATTTCTCCAGCTTATGATTTAAAATACATTTCCCCTTTATGTAGTCTCTGGCAGTCAACCTTACATATTGCCCCTTTGAGATGGTTTACAATCAGCAGGCCACATTATATATAACAAGATTACCTGGAATTGTCTCTGAATTAAGGACCACTAACCTGAATCATGAACAAATTCAAAATTTCAGTTCAAATGCTTTCCTGTGGCTCCAACCCCTTTGGGGTCTTGAGGTTAACAGGTTGTGGTCTGTAGAGAAATCTCCACCCCCACCCCCACCCCCCC
>NW_020175011.1:706602-729651 GCF_003031525.2 Neophocaena asiaeorientalis asiaeorientalis
TTCTGGTCTCATTACAGAAATCCACTTACATAAAAGCAATAGAGTTGGCATGTGATAAAATTTAAGCCCTCCTGCGGTGATACAAATTTCAAGTGGCAATACTCAGTATTGGGATGACAGGTGATAACCTGAAAAAAACTATCACCTGGCCTGCTTGGTGACAATGATCTGAATGTCACTGAGAGGTGGAAGGCAGCACAAGGATTGAGCTATCATTGAGAGATCTAAGATAAATCATTGTAATGCCTCATATCTGTGCCATCATTAAGAACAATCCCAGTGTGGATAATTTCTGAACGGCATGGTGAATGACGCAACCATAATCAGAGCTTATATTTGCAGAGTTCTTCAGAGTTCATAAATCATATTCATATATTTGACCCTCCCACCCTGAAGGGTTTGTAGGACAGAAAGCCCTGTTATTCTACAGATGAGAAAATGATTCCCTTGCAGTTAAGAGATCTGCCTGAAGTAGTATATAGTGAACTAAAGCAATGAACTCTGATACCCTGATTCCAAATCAACAGTTCTGCACCATACGATACCCAGGATCGAAGCACACTGAACAGGAATTCATTTCTAGTTCAAGCTTTGGCATGAACTAGCCATTTTACCTTGGGCAACTCAAGTAACATTGGGCCTTAGTGTCTTTACTTGTAATAGGATAACATTTGATCACCTGACCTCTAAAGGTTGAAAATTCAATTTTCTATGAAAGAATTTTCTTTTTATTTACATGAGAAAAGTGTCTCCCCAATACACATTCTTGCTCTCTACCTGCTCACCAGTTACACCCCTGCCCATGACAAGTTTATATAAATATGATCTGATTCAACGTCAGCTTCAATGTCATAAGAGTAAGAAGAATAGTAATAACAGTATAAATAGTTAATTTTAATCGTGTGCAAGGCGCTATTTTAAGTATTTTATATGACAGGTCATTTCATCCTCATCATGGCCCTAGAACTAGGTAACATTACTATTTCCACTCTACGATTAGGAAACTCAGACCTAGAAGAGGTAAAGTGATGTTTTCAAGGTTGCAAAGCTGGAGTCAAGATTCAAAGTCAGACAACGTGATTCCAGAGCCCATGCACTCAACAACCACTCCGTGAAGCCACAGTCCTTGACTTAATATTTTGTCAAACTAGTCTTCAAGAGTGAACTTCAACTGATATAAATTTCTTGACCAGCCGGGAAGGGTGGGATGGGGAGAGTGGGAGGGAGGGAGACGCAAGAGGGAAGACATATGGGAACATATGTATATGTATAGCTGATTCACTTTGTTATAAAGCAGAAACTAACACACCATTGTAAAGCAATTATACCCCAATAAAGATGTTTAAAAAAAAAAAAAAATTTCTTGACCACAGATCTTGCTTGAATCTACCTTTTCTAGAAAATACCATATTCCCATGGTATATGGAATCCCCAGCAAGAGTCCCCAACAAGGTTTACCCTAATGGGTTGATTCCTATACATTCTTGACAGAGATATCTGTACCATTTGGGGGGACTCTTCCATTATAGGGACTTCCCAAACCAAAGGGGTTGTTTGGGCAATGGCTCAATGGAGGAGATCCACGGCAGTGTGGAGCCCTCAGACCGGGTCCTCCCCCTTGCCTGGTTCCCTTCCTCTGCTTCCCCTGCTGGACCTTCTGGAGAACTCACTTCCTCCTTTGAGTCAGTCGAGAATCACCGAGTTCAGTTTGCCCTAATTTCATTCTCTCCTAGGAGGGACTTTGAGACTCGACCCTATGACCCCAAAACAGCTTCCTCTTCTTTCACTCCAGGAAGAAAAAAACCAAGATGTCGATACAATATACATATTTTTATTATCTATGTTTAATATTCACTAAGAGAATTTTTCTTGCACTTTTGTAAGGTCACACTTACTCTTTATGTGAATGGTGCAACTTTCTTTCATAGCAAGGAGACCAAGACTGCTCCTCAAAGAGTAGACTGGTTCCTCAATGTGTGGTCCAAGAGTTTACCCAGCCCCTGTACTTCTTTTTTGCACCATGGACAGTACCCCCATCTTCTAAACACAGCCCCTCTCTAAAGCTGCCCCTCTCTGCCAGCAACCCTGACATTAAGGGGCCACATTAGTCAATCTCTCCATTCTTTTTCAATATCCTTGTTACGTTGTAGAATCCAGCCCTGGACCCAGCATCCTAGCATAAGGGTAACTACGTAAGAAAACTATACCAGCCCTTGACATTAGCAATAGATGCATACAATAAACGTCATAAAGGTGGGGCAAAAAGACTTCTGAACAATTCTCAGCCATCTTGTCCAACTACCCTGACCTTGAAATGCCAAAGTTCACTGCAATAAAGAGCGACAGATCAAATGCTCTGGCTGCTGTTCCGTTTCTAGAATCCCACCACCACCCTGATTTTGAAACCTCCAACGAGATGTGTGACAGTAAATCTCACTCACACTAATCAAGATGGAAATCTTTTCATTCCCAATTAGGTCCAATTGTGCAGATAAAGCGGCGCATCTGTTTGCCTCTCAAGAAGCTCTCCCAGGGGGCTGGGGAGCTTTACTGACATAACAACTACATGGTTTGTCATCTATCTCTTCCTCTCAAAGAGCGATTCTGCCATCTTTTATCAGCGGTTATACACAGCTTCCCTTTTGTGACAGTATTAACCCAGGACTGCTGCTATAAGTATCCAGCCTCTGCTTGCCACTTGCAAGGACGTCTGATGAGAGTTTATCAGGACTGCTGAGCCCAGCGCTTTTATGTTAAATTGGTTCCCACTTACAGTTGTTAGCGTGTGTGTGGGAAGCCCACACCTGCACATACATCCGGCCAGCTCCCCACGAGTGCTACCTAGAGCAGTGGATATTGTCTGTTTCCAGTTAGAAAATAGGATGGCTTTTGTGCAGTTCAAAAACGAATGCTGGGCTTCCCTGGTGGCACAGTGGTTAAGAATCCGCCTGCCAATGCAGGGGACATGGGTTCGAGCCCTGATCCAGGAAGATCCCACGTGCCACGGAGCAACTAAGCCCGTGCGCCACAACTACTGAGCCTGCGCTCTAGAGCCTGCAAGCCACAACTACTGAAGCCCACGTGCCCCTAGAGCCCGTGCTCTGCAACGAGAAGCCACCACAATGAGAAGCCCGTGCACCGCAACGAAGAGTAGCCCCCGCTCACTGCAACCAGAGAGAGCCCGCACACAGCAACGAAGACCCAACGCAGCCAAAAATAAAATAAATTTAAAAATATACATATATTTATAAAAACAGAAACAAAAAACAAGAACAAATGCTATGAAATAGACCTGGCAGAGCTCGGAGGTAACAGCAAATATCTAATGTTGCTGCAAGAGGAAGAAATTAAGGGGTTACCAGGCATAAGGCATCACTGTGCCTCTTAGGTTTGTTTGCAAAGCAATAAACAAGCCCATCGATGCAAAAAAATGCACTATATTCCCAACGTACAGTAGAAAGAAACTGCAATAACCAGACACTGACTTTTAGAACGTGTTTCCCCTTGGATGACTTCTTTTTAAATAATTTTAGTCAGGGCGTATGACAGTCTAAATAAATCTTAGCGGTTCATGCAAAAGCAATTCTCTTCAAAATGGCTGGAAAGACAGGCATGTCAAAGGCGAAAATACCGGGGGAAATGCATAATTTCATTGCCTCTGGGGACTTCTTGTAAAAATGGAAAGCATATAGTTGGGAACTTGGGTTTTGAGGTCAGAGAGAGTTCAAAAACCAGCTTTGCAACTTCCTAGCTGTGGGACTTGGGCAAGCTATTTAACTTCTGTGAGCTAGTAGAGAGCAGTATTAATAATAATAGTAGTCACCTCCATGGATTGTTGTAAAGAGCTTGTATAGAGCCTGTGCAGAAAAAATGTCCCACAAATATTAGTCCTTGTCACCATTATCCAGTGTATACTGTGGCTGCTCTCACTGTGAGTTCTCAAATAACTCTGCAATGCTTATAACAAGGGATTCTGCTCAGTGGTAGCAACCCTACTGTCATGACTTTGTTATTCAACTCTATTCATATTGTTGTAATAGGTGGGGAAAACAGAGAAGGAATAGCTAACGTCTGACTCTACTGAGAAACTCCATCCACGTCCTGGCAATGATGGGAACGTGCACAGCCTGTTTTACAGAAGCTGTTGACAAGACTCCATCAGGGCCACGGAGCCACTGCAGCCACTTGTATTCTTCTTTTCTAAACTTCCTTTCTGTATTGTCTTTTTTGAGGTCTCACTTTATATATGTTTTCTTGAGGGCCCTGAGCCACTTCTCAACATAGGAATAACCTCTCTCCGGTTCTCTTCAAACCATAACCATCCGAATAGCACTGCCATGTTCGTTCCACCGCTACTCACAACGTCCAAGATATGGAACCGACTTAAATGTCCACCTACGGATAAAGAGATACAGAAAATGTGGTGTTCACGCACAATGGAAGAGTATTTGGCCTTAAAAAAAAAGAAGGAACTACAATATGGGATGAACCTTGAGGACATTACGACTAAGTGAAATGCCAGTCACAGAAAGACAAATAATGCATGATTCCGCTTATATGAGGCATCTAGCATAGTCAACTTCATAGAATCAACAAACAGCATGGTGGTTGCCAGGGGCTACGGGGCGGGGGCGGGGGAAGGTGGTGGGAATAGGGATTTGCTAATCAACCGGCAAAACGTTTCAGTTAAACAAGACAAATAAGTTCCAGAGATCTGCTGCACAACACTGTCTATAGTCAACAGCTGTGGACTGTCATTTACAATTTCATTAAGAAGGTAGATCTCGGGCTTCCCTGGTGGCGCAATAGCAAAATTAAATTAAAAATGAAACTATGCAACCATCTCCTGCTTTAGTCACTCAGATGACAAGCTTCCTAAGTCTAATAAAATAATCTAGTATACACGGTTAAATGGCTCCTGATACATTAATATATTACCTTGCTGGAAATATTTACAATTCTAAGAATTTTAGACTCTGGAGCCGGTAGGTAGAGAGAAGTTTCTGGCAGGATGCTTTTGAAGGCCTACCTCAAACTGTGAGACAAAGGCTACAACCTATTTTTCATACTGTGACATCAATCCCACAAAAGAAGAGAGAGTTGTTTTCATGGAATGATAAGGAAAAGTAAGCTATTATATGCTTAATTAGAGATCCAATCCTTTTAATCCAACAGAGCTGTGATTCCTTAACTGAGTAGAAATGTAGGCTTTGGAGAAAAAAGAGTGCAGCTTTTTGATTTTTGTTGTTATCTTTCTTAGTTTATTTTTGCTATTATTGTTTTAATATAAAAACACATTAAGACATATCTCCTCATTCCAGGGCTGAAAGTATCCTCATGACATCAGCCTCTGGTGCTGGTCTCTGAGCCTGTATTCCTCCCACTCCAAAGGCTAGATCTGGTGCCACGGTGCTCAGAGCACCTGCCCCATGCATTCTATCCAGAACTTGCTGAGAAAAGAACTCAACATGGATTTTAAATGAATGTGGCTCCCTCTTCTGGTGGAAAGCCTGAATCAATACTAAAATCTGAGAAGCCTACATCTCTCTCAGCTCCAGAAATATCTGTCAACACAATAGCCCCAACAAGTGAATCAGACGTCAGCGCCTCCATAGTTCTTGTACTGTTTTCTGATACTAATGCTAATATGGCGAAGAGAGCCATAACTGAAATATAATAACAAGGAAGGGAAAAAAGAAGACCTGTTTTGAATAGAGAAAAATGAGACACTAACAAAGGAATTCTCCAAGGGCCGTTTAAAGAAGACATTTGGGGTTAAAATAAATCTTTTTCTTCAAATAATAAGGAATAGTAAGAAACAGTCTTTTGATCCTAGGGGCTCTTAAAGAGGAGCCATACCTATAAAGGTGTAAATGGATGTAGAGACTGAGAGAAGAACTAAATACTGCTTTGAAAAACTACCATTAACAGAACTCTTCTGGGACCAAGTCCATATGTCAATATCCCTATCTGACATCTTGATTTCTTCATGAGGTCAAACCTACAGCATTAAAAGCACCTTCCATCACATACTTACAGGGAAGTTTTATGAAGGGAGGCTTTCGGAAAGAGCATTTTGTTCATCAGAAATTAAGACTCGAGCCCCAGTTATATAATTCTTTATCATTAAGCCAAAAATGTAGGCAACCATAGCGTGCTGTCCATTACCTATGCTTATGTGAACTTCAACAGCAACACAAAATTATGTAACGGTGATGCGCAAACATGCTGCTTCCAAAAGAAATCCTAATTGGCTGAGCACGACAGAGGCCAAGGAATGGTTAAACACAAAGCAAAACAAAACCAAAACCATTACACTCCAAACAGAAGAGCCTGTTTAGATCCCCGCCTTCTGTCTTTGAACACTTTATTGATTGCTAAATTATATTCACTCCTGAATGAGCCCAGTGTTTCTGGATCACAAATCCTGCCACTTGCTAGAGGCTATAGCCCAGATTTATCTTATCTTTATGAAAGCGTTTCAGTGTTGGGAGCAATGCACTGTGCTTCCATGCAGAAAGTTCAAGTTCAGGAGAGCAGAGGGCTCCATCCTCCTGCGAGAGGTGACCAGTGAAGACCCGGGTGCTATTGTGTTTGGCCTCTGAGGATGGCTCGCCCGACTCTCAATGAAGATTAGGTAAACTCCGTATTTTGGGAAATGACAGGAGGTCGGGCATGGGATATTGCCAAAGACAACTTGGGTAGGTGTCCTATTTTCCTGTTCTTTCCTGTTATAAAAAAAAAAAAAAAGGGCACATTGCAACTCTGGGGGGAGCTGGAAGAAAGGGAATGGATATGGAAATATCAAGCATCATTTATAACCACCTATGATAGATGTACTAGAAATATGGAAACTAGGAAAGGGGATAAAAAGAATGGAGAGATGACAGGAAAATATGCACTACATTTTTTTTTTCAGTGATAAAAATGGATGTAACTCACATTGGTATAACACCATTAACTAAAGAGCATATTTGAGTGTCATCAATTATTTTTTTAAATTATATCCTTCCTCTGTTCCAGGATCCCACCCGGGACCCCATGTTGTATTTATTGGCATGTCTCCTTAGTCTCTTCCAGTTTATAACAGTTCTTCGGTGTTTCCTTGACTTTCATAACCTTGAGAATCATAGAGTACAAATCAGTTATTGTGCAGAATGCCCCTCGATTTGATTTTTTCTGATTTTCTTTTTCATGATTGGAATGAAGGTATGTATTTTTAGGCAAGTAAAACCACACAAAAACATGTTCTCAGTGCCTGATATCAAGAGGTTCGTGATGCCACTGTCTTAAAACTGGTGATGTTGACCTTGATCATCGGTTGAGGTCTCTCTACTGTAAAGTTGCCAACTTCCCTTTGTATTTAATATATACATACCTTGGGTGAGATACTTTGAGACTCTGCAAATTCTATTTTCCCCTCAAACTTATGTCCACTAGTTTTAGAATCCCTCTGGAAAGACTCATGGAAATTTATTCTATTCTACAGAAAAATCCAGTTCTGAGTTTATTTATATTATTTATTTTGCTGCTCGTATTTCTCCAGCTTTGGCCATTAGGAGCTCCTTCAGGCTGGATCCTGTGTTCTACTGAGAAATGTTCATCTAGTGGAGGCATTTCTGTGCTTTTCTACTGAGAAATGTTCATCTAGTGGAGGCATTTCTGTGCTTTTCTACTGAGAAATGTCCATCTAGTGGAGGCATTTCTGTGCTTTTCTACTGAGAAATGTCCATCTAGTGGAGGCATTTCTGTGCTTTCTGGCAGAACAATATATTTCAAGTTCATCTTGTGTTTTTGCTGCTCCAGCTCTGGCGTCAATCACTCCTCCGAAGAGTCTCAGTTCAGTTTATTGGAGAATGGTATTTAGAAATCAAGATTTGGGCTCTAGTTGTGCTCACTGGGACCAGTTCCTTCAGTGGACAGAGCTGGGAAACGGATGTATATATGGTAACGTATGCAGAAGCACCTATCTATATTTCTGTTTATATCACCTGTGTGTACATATTTGTGTGTGTGGGGGGCTGAATATGTAAAATGTGTATGTATGTATGTGTGTATATGTTAAAAAATATATATATCAACACACACAAATATGAAATCACTCCAGATCAATTCATAGAGATCTTCTTTGTTCGTTGTTTTTGCTCACAGGTGCAGAGTACCCCACTGGGTGACTATACTATAGGTCATTTAACCAGTCTCCTATCTATGGGCATTTAGGTTGTTTCCGGTATTTTGGAACCACAAAGCATCCTGAAATGAATAACCCTGTGCGTGTATACTTTTATATTGTTGCAGGTGTATCATACGGGTAGATTCCTAGAAGTGAGATTGCTGGGTCTGAATGTAAGTGCCATGTGCAATTCTGTCAGATGTTACCAAATTTCCCTTCAGAAGGAAAGCACCTATTTGCATTCTCACTAGCAATGGACAACAGTGCTTCCTCCAGCCTCACCAACAGAATGTGCTGTGCTATTACCTTGTTTTTACCACTTTGATAGGTAAGAAACAGTACCCCAGTGTTGTTTTATTTTGCGTTTCTCTGATTAGAACTGAGCTTGAACATTTTCTTCATATGCCTGTGGGTCACTTTTATATCATTTTTTGTGAATTACATGTACATGTCTCTTTCCCATTTCTTTCTATTGGGTTTTTGGTCCTTTGACCCTCGAGTCTTAAGGATTTTTTACGCCAGGTATATTAGCCCTTTGTTGTGATATATATATTGCTAATGTTTTGCCCCAGTGCGTCAGGTCTCTTGACTTTCTTTACAGTTTTTTTGCTCATGCAAAAATGTTTAATCTTTATGTGAAATATATCAGCCTTTTATTGCATCTGGAGTTTGAGTCATAATTAGAAAGCCTTGTGCTAAACATCGTTAAAGAAAAATTCATCTGGGTTTTCTACAAGTACTTACGTAGTTTCATGTTGCATTTAAGTCCCTAATCCATTTAGAATTCACTGTTATTCACAATAATTTAAAGAAACAAGGCTTTTTTTGGTGGTGATTTACGGCCCCTTATCCAATTATTCTCAGACCATTCTGAGAATCGCCTTGATTTTTCTACTCTGACCTAAACCAAGGCTAACTCCAGTGTAGATATTTAACTTGGAGTCATTAGTTGGAGAGAAACATCTGCAGCTTTATGCAGTCCAAACAGGTTTTCTTCTTTCCCTACCCTGTCTCTTCTGCTCCGTGTCTGCCTCTGTCTCTCCCTCTCTCACCCCACAGATGGGAAGTTAGAACTCAAACGCGATAAGCCTAATTGGGTTTAGAGGCAATAATGGAATGATTTCCTGACAGCCCATCCTTTACTGGAGGATACACTCTAAGCTCCATATACCAGCCCTCATTGTGAAGGACAAATGCCAGGGACCATGGTAAATCCATTAATAGGACTTGCTTCCCATTATTAGCACCATCTGAGTCTGTTAAAAATCTTAACTAGGAGTTTAATTTCTCTACAGAGGGCTTTAAATTAATTAGGGGTTTACATGCTAACAAAGAGCCTGATGCATCCATAAATCAATCCAGTAGAGAAGGACTACACAGGGAGGACATCTATTCAGTGGAGACTCAAATCCAGCATCCCTGTCGGGCTCCCAACAAAAGGGTGCAGGTGTGGAATAGGCCACTGTGACAAGGAAGCCCCAATAATTATTTTGCATCACTTACACCACAGCAGGTAATATGGCAAATCAAAGTCCCAGGCGCTCAGCAAGTGAAACCCATGTTACCATGAAAGCCGCATCACATGGCTTTAACCACTACAAACGAATTGCTACAACACTGTGATTTATTTTATACCAAGTCCAGGAATTAAAAGGATATTGATCAAAATGATCTCCTTTTATTCCCTTTTGTTAGGAATAGAAAGTAACAGATGGAGCCACTTTCTTTTTTTTTTTTTTCACGCACCAAACATCACTCCAAGAACCTGTCAAATTGCTAGTGCCCTTTATTAAGTACACTTGCTTTAAGGTTTACACTTACGTTCTGTTCTTTGGATAGAATGTTACTCATGTTCCTTTTGTTAAACATGGGACTTGTATTTTTGAGTCGCATGTGTGATGATGATTCCCAACCGCAAACGCTTCCAAGTGACAGTTTTGTTTCTTTTGTGTCATTTGTTTAGAAAACACCTGATGAACAGAAGCAATCATAGATTCACTTTTAAATGATTTTGTATTTCACTTGGGCAGAATAATATTTACCTCTATATGAAAAGCATGAATGTATGCATATGAAAAAAAAGACTTTTTAAGACCTATTTAAAAAACTAGTTTCAATGAGGATTTACAGTCTCTCTGCAATATTTCTCTTTGTAGTAATTTCTTTGTCCACCCAGCCTGTTCAGACCCCACTTCCTCTTCCCCAACCACAGGCGTCTGAAGCCCATGTGCTAGAAGCAAATATATTTAAGTCTATATACATAATATCCTATAACGACTTCCTCTTTGAATTGAACGTTTTGTTATCACATCAAACTCTCTACTCCTCCAAAATGGCAAGAAATCAGTATTTTTAAGATAGGAAACCAAAAAGTCCCACTATAAATATAACATCTCAAAAGTTATTGTGGGTTAAAGCTAAATAATCCAGGTTACAGATGATTTAAGTTTGGAGAGAATGGAGTCGACACTGTAAGGATTTTAGTGACACAGGAGGTTTTTTTCCCTGTGCGTATGATACGAAAAGCTTCCATACATTCCATATTTTCCATCTATCCATGATCACAGCATTTCGTTAGGCTGACAATGATTCAGACCCTGCAGAGTTCATTGCCACGGCAAGTACAGAAGAGAAAGAAGGAACGCCGTGAGCCCAAGAACAGGGACTTAGTCACTTTCCCTGGGCCCCTCTGCCCCCCTCCACACTGTGAAGAAAAATTTGAGAGTTAGAGGGGCTCCAGAATGCACTGCCCAAGCCATCCCTGTGCAGCTTTCCTCAGCCTCACTTTACCCTCTGCAACCGCACAGATGTTCTCAGAATGCAAACACACAACTATGCCAATCATTTAAAACCAAAACAAACCAGACAACTCTTCCTCTAATCCCATACCTCCTTCCAGCTAGCACTTCAATCTCGAGCTGCTTTTCGTATGACAAGTTTGTGAAAGACTGGTCTGTATTCAAGGTCTCCATTTCTATCCCTGGTATTTTCTAGTCTAGATTTCCATACTCGTGAGGCTATAATAAGGCACCTCAACACACCCACAGGGGTGTCAGAGGCGGCCATATAGGGAATGAGGACTTTCATCTTCATCAGGTGGTCACGACCCTCACCATGTAAGTGGAGACCCCCTGAGAAGCCTGGACTTCCACCTCTACCTAGCAGTAATGAGACCCTCACCCCTACGCCATGTCCCACTGGGGTGGTGTCAGAGGAGGCCTAGTGGAGAGATGGCATTTTTCACCATTGCTCAGTAGTAACGAGGCCAAACACCCCTAGTGCCAGAGGAAGCCATGAGGGAACAGTAACAAGGCACTCCCATGCCTCGCCCATCCAGAGAGGATACTGGTGGAGGCCTAGCAGGGAGCTGGAACTCCCATCCCTGCCCAGCAGTAGTGAGAAGCACCCCCTCGGCTGTCAACGGAGGCTGATGTGGAATCTGGACTTCCTTGCTAACCTGGCAGTAACAAGGCAGAGCCTCGCCCTTCTCCTGCTGGGCAGTGTCAACGGAAGCCAGGCAAAGCAGAAGGTTCAAACAAGGGCCACAGTCTCATAACATAATACAAAGGTCCAAATGTCACTGATAAAAGGTACTCATCATACAAAAACCCAAAATCTCAAACAGAATGAAGAAAGACAATCAAAAGATGCCAACTCCCAGAAGACAGAGATGTTAGACCTACCTGACAAAGATCTTAAAGTGGCCGGGTTAAACGTGCTTCAATGAGCACTTATGAACATGTGTGGAACAAATGAAAACTAGAATTAGCTTATTTGCCTTAGCAAGGAAACAGAAAAGTCTCAGCAAAGAAATAAAAGATATAAACAAGAACCAAACGGAAATGTTAGAACTGAAAAATTCAATAGGCAACATGAAGAAGTCAATGAATAAGCTCAAGTGCAGAATGGAGGCTGGGGGAAAGAACTCGAAGATAGAAAATACACAATCTGAACAACAGGGAGAAATGAGACTGAGGAAAAGTATTAAACAGGACCTCAAGGATGCGTGGGACACTAACAAAGGGTCTGCCTTTTATGTCCTCAGAGTCCTGGAAGGAGAAGAGAAAGAGGATAGGGCTGAAAAAGCATGAAAAATATGTAACAATAATGGGTGAAAATTTCCCAAAGCTGACCCAAAACATAAATGGATAGATTTAAGAAACTGAGTAAATCCCAAATACATAAACCCAAAGAAATCCACCTCAAGACACATCATAGCCAGACTTCTGAAAATGAAAGGCAAAAGGGGGGAAAAAAAAAGTGCAATGCCTATAGGGTAAACTGATTATAATCAGAGCCTATTTCTCATCAGAGACCATGGAGCCCAGAGGGAAACAGCCCAATATTTTTCAAGAAAATGTTGGAAAGAAAAGAACTGCCAATCCAGAATTCTCTATCCGGTTAAAATATCCCTCAGGAACGAAGGGGGAATTAAGACATTCTCAGATGAAGGAAAAGTGAAGAGAATTTGTTGGTTCACCATTTAGACATTCTTTCTTCAGACATTCACCATTTAGACAACATTAGACGTTCTAAAAGAATGTCCAAAGTTCTCTAAAAAGAAAAGAAATGATACAAGAAGGAATACTGGAACATCTGGAAGGAAAAAAGAACATGGTAAGCAAAAATATGAAT
The DNA here is from genome assembly GCF_003031525.2 of Neophocaena asiaeorientalis asiaeorientalis. Taxonomy (NCBI): domain Eukaryota; kingdom Metazoa; phylum Chordata; class Mammalia; order Artiodactyla; family Phocoenidae; genus Neophocaena; species Neophocaena asiaeorientalis. Next base: position 719,411 of record NW_020175011.1, read on the forward strand.
AAACACAATAGACTTTCCTTCTAATGAGTTTTCTAAATTACATTTGACAGTTGAAGCAAAAATTATAATACTGTGCAATGTGGTTTTCAATGTTTGTAGAGGAGATATTTAAGACATTTATACTTAAATGGGGGAGGGTAAAGGGACATAAAGGAAGGTAAGATTTCTGCACTTCACTTGGTAAAATGATGACACCAGTAGACTAACAAGTTATATATACATATTGTAATACTCAGAGGAAAAGTTACACAAAGAGATAAAAAAATTATCGATAAATCAAAATCATGTAACAGTATATTGCAACTCCTGGGTATTTACCCCAGAGAGATGAAAACTTACATTCACACACAAACCTGAATGTTTATAGCAGCTTCATTTGTAACAGCCTAAAACTGGAAACAACTCAGATGTCCTTCAACAGGTGAATGATTAAACAAAAAACTATTTAGCAATAAAAAGGAATTAACTCTTGATACATATAACCACCTGGATGAGTCTCCAGAGAACTATTCGGAGTGAAAAAGGCCAATCTCAAAGGGTCACATACTGTACGATTCCATTTATATAACACTCTTGAAAAGACAACACTATAAAAATGGAGAACAGATTAGCTGTTGTCAGGGGTTAAAGAGGGGATGGGAGCAACAGGGAAATAGGTGTGGCCATAAAAGGAAAACATGAGGGTTCCACGTGCTGATAGAAATGTTTTGTGTCTTGACTGTATCAATATCAACTGATACTGTGATTTTATACCATTTTTTTAGGAGATGATATCATTGGGGGAAACTGGGTAAAAGTACACTGGAATCTCTCTGTATTATTTAGTATAACTTCATATGAATATATTAGTTCTCCAGAAATAAAAAAGTTTAAAAAACAGAGAAATTATTAATTTTTGTATGAAGATACTTTTGCTTCTTTTCAAAGGCCCTGAAATCAGTGTGTTTTTGTGAATAGCAATTAAGGTTTGATTACATTTGTAAAGGGAAGTAAACATATCAAAGCTAATCAGTTACTCATAGCCTCTGAGTCACATGGTATTTTATCTTCTGATTGTAAAAAGTAAATGCCTGATTTAATTCCAAATTGTATTTAAAAAGACAAGTTTCCATAAAATACTGGTATATTTTAGTAGACAATTAAGCATACTGAAGATTTCTTATTTACAAAGTAAACTGGTGGTGGCTTGGTTACAGTTGATAAGGGGAACCTGATGCTATATTCACTGTTTTTAAATTTAATACATTATATATATAATCTCATATATATACATATATTTAGTATATACACTAAGGTTAAAAAAAAGGCAATTTTTCTAAGGCTCTTTTTTTTTTTTTTTTAAACTTAATGGAGATAGAAGAGGCACTGGCTCTCTCTGAGATGGGTTTGAAAGTGTTTATCCTGTATCTGAAATTGATCAATCATTTAGGTCTATGTACCTCAGTTTACACATCATCAACCAACAGAGCCCTTGCTCAGCAAATGTAACACTGTAATTCTAATAGAATAAAACGTTTATCCAATAACTGAGCAAACATCTTCCTCCAAGACAAGGACTTTGAAATGCATCTTATTCCACACATAAGGTCTGGATGATATTTAGCATAGGGGACATACAAATCAGTCTCCAGCTTCCTAGCTTCTTACTTTGTATAACACATAGGAAATGAACATACCACCACCGCCCCCCAGATACCAACAAGTACAGTCATCCTGCCAAGGACACCAATGTTAAGATTGCTATTTCTAGGATTGCCAGGTTCACTTCTCTCCTGTGTTGCTAAGTGCTCCTCTTACCTGTCCTCCAATGTTCCCTATTTCTGGGGATTATATAACTTTTCCTATGGTCCCTCATTCTCTGCATCTTGAGTCCTGCTCATTTTTATAACTATTACCAAGTGTATTACTGAGATATAAATTTTATGTAACTAAATATTGGTACTTCTAATGTGAAATTAATTTAAAAAAAAAGAATGCACTCATATCCCTGAATCTGCAGACTGAGATAATGATGAAGAGAAAATTCTCTTGTTAGATAAAAGAAATCACTGGAGTATAGACAGCTACTAGACAACTGATTGTTAATAGGTATATCTGAAAAAATATATTCTAACTCCATTTAGTGTGGCACGCTAGTTAAGTAAAGTTAGCCAATTATCTGTTTGTCAAGATTCCTCAGAACTTTTAATATAATTATATGTAGACTGAATCTCTAATAGAGGGGTATGAGCTGCTGAGATTCTGAAGTTTATTTGAACCCTTGCTTTCCACACTATACACTCTAGGTGCTGGGAGCTGAATGCTAATTTCAGAAGCAGCGACTAAGTAAAAAGCTGCCGCCTCTAAATCCTCAAGAATTCTCATTGATGACAGGAATGATCAGATGAGTACAAAATCAGAAGACACGGAGGTTAGCGGCTCAAAAGTTAGGTCCTTCTAAAAAAGGGTTGCTGTCAAAATAACAATATGCAAAGTTTCAGATGGTATAATTATCGTGTGATACACAGTTCCAAGAATCCAGTGAAAGCACCTTCCCAGGATAGCCAAAGAATAGACGAAACTAGAATCATTCGTACCACAGATTCCTTGACAACAGAAGGCTATGCAGAGTAAGTGTGAAAGCTGAGACAAACGTTTAACTCTTTATTCCTAATTCATTTTGTCTTTCTATTTGAATCACTATCAGTCACTAGAAAAGCATTTAGATGAAAATTCTCCATAGCTACTCAAGGAAATATCTTCCTTATTTGGGTCGCTGAAAATTGGAGAAAGTGATGGTGAGAATTAACCAGTGTGGAAACCCAAGACAACTGCACTTATAAGGGGACCTCATCATGGCACCTTTATAAGCTCCTTGGAAATATCATGAGAATCAGAAATTTTGAAATTAAATTTTAAAGATAAATAGAAAAAATAGAATTTTTGATAAATTTGCCAAGGCAACTCAATACAGAAAGGATGTCTGTTCAACAAATGGTCCTGGAAAATACTGAAAAAATATAAAACTTAAGCTTAGGATATAGAAAATCACAAGATAATATTGTTTCTACAATAAAAATGAAAACAAATCTGATAGAGTCAAGCTTATAAATTTTAAACCCCACTGGAGAACTAAAGATATTAAGAAACAAAAATGAACTAAACCCCAGGAACTGATGAGCTCCCCCTCGAAGGAATGAAGAGACCCATGGCTGCTTTCATCCTGCGTAGGATAACAGATGGAAGAGAAATCTGCTATTGATGGGACTTAGGAGAAACCAGATTAACTTTTTACAAATTTTTAAAGGTTGAGTATGCTGGTGTGTTTGTTCAAAATCCCCAGGAGCCCCAGCTACAAAGAGAGTCTGTACCACCTGCCAATTTCTTGTCATGGCCCTTCATTGAATCATCACCTGTAAGTACTGGGTCAGAGAAAGAGAGCTGGGACAGAATCCCCCTAAAGTATGTGAGCAGCAGGGACCACTAAAGCTCAGGGCAGCGCACAGAAAGCCCCTGACACTCTCTGCGAAGCACCACAGAGAGCTGGGAAGGAATTACCCCGAGGAGCATATATACAGCATTTCCTAAACTGTGAATAAAAGCAAGAGAACTAAGGTGCACACAGGCACTCTAAGCCTTCATCGAATATACTGCAACAGCCCTCTAACGCTAGGGGCAGGGAAGAAGGGCAGATAATAACACTTAAGGCACAGAAAAGCTGAGAATGGGACTAGGCAGCAAAGATCTCTTCACAGTGACTCAAAATGCTGTCAGCTGGGCTGCAGAGCAGGACATCTGAGGCCAACCATGTTTCCAGACACTGGCAGTTGGAATAAAGCAAAGGAAATCTCCAGGGCCCTTGCAGTGCTCAGAGTCTAAGCCCTGCTGAAGGGAAGGTATTACTTCTGGCCTAAAGATCACTTAGGGGTTCTGGTTCCAGCAAACATGGAGCAAGCACGCTCCAGCCAACTTCTCTCACTGAATGCAAACATAAATCCTGGATGCACAGAACTGCTGTCTAAGGACTCTGAAAAGTGAAGGATAGCAGGTATATTAGAGAAGGAGATTAGAAGTTTTTTACTGAAGCAGTAGTGAGTTTACTATTTTTCCCCTCTGGTATCACCTGGCCTGGACTCAGCGACAGCCCCAAAACTCAGAGGTGCACAACAGAAGTGGACAGGAAAAGCTCCAGGAATGGCTCTCTTCCTAGCCCAAGGAGCAGGAAAGGGAGTCCGTAAGGATGAGAAACAGTGGGAGCATGTAATATTTAGTTGTTTTCTATTTTCCATTTCCACCTTCCCTAGCCTCAGGCAATTCTGCACTGATGATAGCAGCAGAAGGATGGCACTCACGTGGCAGGATAGGTATCTAAAACTCCGAGGGGAACCTTCTTTCTTTTCAGAGGATCTGCAATAACAAGAGGAAGAGAAAAAAATTCTACTGCTTTTTTTCTTTCTATCTCGGACTGCTTAACTCCAGATGCAGAGGCAAATGTAGGAAATGTGCGGAAGAGAAGGCATACTAAAGCCTCAGCTTTCTGGATGGAGTATCAGAAAGAAGGCTCCAGGCAGGTAAAAAAAAAAAAAAAAATGTTAGAGAGATCACACGAAGAAGGCAGACCAAATGAGCAACGTGTATGAACTCCTATGCTTATCTCTGAGCTGCACACTTATATTTTACTAATATATTTGGTAATAGCTCCAAAATGAGACAGACCTCTGAGCAGTGCATACACAGAACAAATCCAAATAGTACTGTGAGCACTACGGAAAGTGAACTGACATTAGAACCTCAGCACACAGAAGGCAGGTCAGAACTTGAGGCCTGAACCCAGCCTAGTCAATTGCCAGTTAAAATAAACATACAAAAACGTCAACCTTCTCCTTCATATGAAAATAAGACCGAGAGTCTCATGATATAATATTCAAAATGTCCAGGATACAGTCCAAAATTATTCAGCATAGAAAGAACTAGGAAAATCTCAACTCATGAGAAAAAAAGACAGTCAACCGACAGCAATCCCTAGAAGACACAGCTGTATTATTATTTTTTTTAAAAAAGAAGACTTGGACATATATACACTACCAAACGTAAGGTAGATAGCTAGTGGGAAGCAGCCGCATAGAACAGGGAGATCAGCTCGGTGCTCTGTGACCACCTGGAGGGGTGGGATAGGGAAGGTGGGAGGGAGGGAGACGCAAGAGGGAAGAGATATGGGAACATATGTATATGTATAACTGATTCATTTTGTTGTAAAGCACAAGCTAGCACGCCATTGTAAAACAATTATACTCCAATAAAAATGTTAAAAAAAAAAGGAGACTTCACAAGGGAAGTATAACCATTCATTAAAAAAAATTAAAAACTCTTGAGACGAGTGGCAAGATGGACTATCTCAAGTAAGAAATCAATGATACAAGGAATAAGTAAAATTTTTAAACTAAAAAGAAGAAAATCCGAAGTAAAATATTCACTGAACTGACTCAACGGCAAAATAGAGATGACAAAGAAAGAATCAACAAATGTAAAAATACTCAAGAGAAATTATCCAGTCTGTTTGAGAAAGAGGAAAAAACTAACAGAGGCTCAGAGGCCTACGGGATAATACCAAAACTTTTAGCATTCATACAACCACAGTCTCAGAAGGACAGAAGTAAAAGTGTGTTGCAAAAAAAGAAGAAAATTGAAGAGATGGGTTCAAGACAGCAGAGTAGAAGGACGTGCTCTCACTCCCTCTTGCGAGAGCACCAAATCACAACTAGCTGCTGAACAGTCATCGACAGGAAGACACTGGAACTCACCAGAAAAGATCCCCCACATCCAAAGACAAAGGAGAAGCCACAGTGAGACAGGAGGAGGGGTGCTATCACAATAAAATCAAATCCCATCACTGCTGGGTGGGTGACTCGCAAACTGGACCAAGCTTTAAATGACATAATAGACCAAATAGATTTAATATTTATAGGACATTGAGATTTATAGGACATTCCATCCAAAAACAGCAGATTACAATTTCTTCTCAAGTGCACATAGAACATTCTCCAGGACAGATCACACCTTGGGTCACAAATCAAGCCTTGGTAAAATTAAGAAAATTGAAATCATATCAAGCATCTTTTCTGACCACAGTGCTATGCGATTAGAAATCAACAGGGAAAAAACCATAAAAAACACAAACGTGGAGGCTAAACAATACGTTACTAAATAACCAAGAGATCACTGAAGATCTCAAAGAGGAAATCAAAAAATACCTAGAGACAAATGACAATGAAAAGGCGATGATCCAAAACCTATGGGATGCAGCAAAAGCAGTTCTAAGAGGGAAGTTTATACCAATAAAGCCTACCTCAATAAACAAGAAAAATCTCAAATAAACAACCTAAACTTACACCTAAAGGAACTAGAGAAAGAAGAACAAACAAAACCCAAAGTTAGTAGAAGGAAAGAAATCATAAAGATCAGAGCAGAAATAAATGAAATAGAAACAAAGAAAACAATAGAAAGATCAATAAAACTAAAACCTAGTTCTTTGAGAAGATAAACAAAATTGATAAACCTTTAGCCAGACTCATCAAGAAAAACAGGGAGAGGACTCAAATCAATAAAGTTAGAAATGAAAAAGGAGAAATTACAACGGACGACGCAGAAATATAAAGCAACATAAGAGACTACTACAAGCAACTCCACGTCAATAAAATGGACAACCTGGAAGAAATGGACAAATTCTTAGAAAGGTATAAACTTCCAAGACTGAATAAGTAAGAAATAGAAAATATGAACAAATCAATCACAAGTAATGAAATTGAAACTGTGATTAAAAATCTTCCAACAAACAAAAGTTCAGTACCAGATGGCTTCACAGGTAAATTCTATCAAACATTTAGAATGGGAGAAAATATGTGCAAACGAATCAATGGACAAAGGATTAATCTCCAAAATATATAAACAGCTCATGCAGCTCAATATTAAAAAAACAAACAACCCAATTAAAAAATGGGCAGAAGACCTAAATAGACATTTCTCCAAAGACATACAGATGGTGAAGAAGCACACGAAAAGCTGCTCAAAATCACTAATTACTAGAGAAATGCAAATCAAACCTACAATGAGTTATCACCTCACACCAGTTAGAATGGGCATTATCAGAAAATCTCCAAACAAATGCTCAAGAGGGTGTGGAGAAAAGGGAACCCTCTTGCACTGCTGGTGGGAATGTAAATTGATACGGCCACTATGGAGAACAGTATGGAGGTTCCTTAAAAAACTAAAAATAGAACTACCATACGACCCAGCAATCCCACTACTGGGCATATACCCAGAGAAAACCATAATTCAAAAAGACACATGGACCCCAATGTTCATTGCAGCACTATTTACAATAGCCAGGTCATGGAAGCAACCTAAATGCTCATCAACAGACAAATGGCTAAAGAAGATGTGGTACATATATACAATGGAATATTACTCAGCCCTAAAAAGGAACGAAATTGGGTCATTTGTAGAGATGTGGATGGATCTAGAGGCTGTCATACAGAGTGAAGTAAGTCAGAAAGAGAAAAACAAATATCGTATATTAACGCATATATGTGGAACCTAGAAAAATGGTACAGATGAACCAGTCTGCAGGACAGAAATTGAGACACAGATGCAGAGGACAAACGTATGGACACCACGGGGGGAAAGTGGTGGTGGCGGGGTGGGTGGGTGGTGGTGGGATGAATTGGAAGAGTAGGACTGACATGTATACACTAATATATATATAAAATAGATTACTAAAAAGAACCTGCTGTATAAAAATAAAATAAAATAAAATTCAAAAATTTGATAAAAAAATTGAAGAAATGATTTGATGAAAGACACAAACTTACTGATTCAAGAAGCTCAGTGAACCTTAACAGGATAATTTCAAAGATATCTATGCCCAGGCACATCATTATCACAGTGCAGGAAACTAAAGACAATACAAAGCAACCAGATTCACAAACAAAACAACCAGAGAACAAAATTCAGGAGCAACAAATCTAATGATGGCAAACTTATCAGAAATCCTGGAAGCCTGAAGGAAGTAGAACATCATTTTGACAGTCCTGCAACAAAACAACTACCAACAAATATTTAGAAATAAAAATCTGAACAAGTTTCACTTCATTAGCACGAAACCCCGGAAAGCAGAGTCAGATTAACAATAAGATATTCAAGAGCTCTACACTGACAACTATAAAATACTGCTGAGAGATATTAACACAGATGGAATTAAATGGAGATTTATATCACATTTAAGGATTAAAAGCCTCAATACTGTTATGCTATCACTTCTACCCACATTTATCTAAAGATTCAATACTATTATAAAACAAATCATAGGAGGTATTTTGAGGAAACTGAGAAACAGACTCTAATGTGGACGGGAAATTTAAAGGGACTTAGAATAATAAAAATACCCTGAAAATGGACAAAGCTGAAAGATCTACACTATTTTATTTTAAAGTTTATGACAAATTCACAATATTCAGACAATGCAATATTTGCAAAGGATAGAGAAATCAGAAAGAAGTGCGTCCAAGTATAGACCTGTACGTATAGAGGCAAATGGTATCCAACAAAGGCAACAAAGCAATTAGATAAAAGAAGTAAAGTCATTTCAAACAATGCTAACAAAATATGTGGATATCTGTATTTTTAAAAATGAATCTTAACACCTAACTCACACCAGTGACAAGGATTAAGTCCCAGTGCATCATGGATCTAAGCATAAAAAACAAAAGCTTCGGTTTCCGCAGAGCTGGAACTCCCGGCTCGGGGTCTCCTCCCTCTGCTGTCACAGAACTGCCCCAGCCCGAGGGGAGGGCGGCCTCACTGAGGCTGCCAGCTCTGGAGGGGCCCCAGTGGCCGAAGCCGAGATAGTCCTGGGGACCGCAGGCCGCAATCATCGTACCTGATTTTTGAGAAGATGGCGGAAGCTTAAGACGCAGAGATCACCTTCCTTAGAGCTACATCTACACGTGGAACTGCTCCCATAGAACACCCACTGAACGCTGGCAGAAGGCCTCAGACCTCCCAAAAGGCAAGAAACCCCCCACGTAACTGGGTAGGGCAAAAGAAAACAGAATAAACAGAGACAAAAGAATAGGGACGGGACCTGCACCACTGGGAGGGAGCTGTGAAGGAGGAAAGGTTGCCACACACTAGGAGCCCCTTCACGGGCGCAGACTGCGGGTGGCGGGGGGGGAGGGGGGAAGCTTTGGAGCCACGGAGGAGAGCACAGCCACAGGGGTGCGGAGGGCAAAGCGGAGAGATTCCCGCACAGAGGATCGGTGCCGACCAACATTCACCAGCCCGAGAGGCTTGTCTGCTCACCCGCCCCGGGGCTGGGAGCTGAGGCTCGGCTTCGGTCGAGCGCAGGGAGATTGGCGGCGTGAACACAGCCTGAAGGGGTTAGTTCGCCACGGCTAGCCGGGAGGGAGTCCGGGAAAAGTCTGAACTCTCCACACTGTCCATCCCGGGAGCCTGTGCAGCCCGCCACTGCCAGGGTCCCGTGACCCTGGGACAACTTACTCAGGAGAACGCACGGCGCCCTCAGGCTGGTGCAACGTCACGCCGGCCTCTGCTGCTGCAGGCTCGCCCCCGCACTCCCTGCCTCTCCCTCCCCCAGGGCTGAGTGAGCCAGAGCCCCCAATCAGCGGCTCCTTTAATCCACGCCCGCAGGCGACCCACACGCAGAGGCGGGGCCAAATCCAAAGCTGAGACTTGGGAGCCGGGAGACGAAAAAAGAGAAAGGGAAATCCCTCCCACCAGCCTCAGGAGCAGCGGATTAAAGCTCCACAATCAACTTGATGTACCCTGCATCTGTGGAATACATGAATAGACAACGAATCATCGCAAATTGAGGAGGTGGGCTTTGGGAGGAAGATAGATTATATTTTACCCTTTTCCTTTGTTTGTGAGTGTGTATGTGTATTCTTCTGTGTGAGATTTTGTCTGTATAGCTTTGCTTTCACCAATTGTCCTAGGGTTCTGTCCGTCTGGGTTTTTTTTCTTTTCACTTAAAAAATTTTTTATTCTTAATAATTATTTTTTATTTTAATAACTATTTTCTTTTATCTTACCTTATTTTATTTTATCCTCTTTCTTTCCTTCCTTCTATTTTTTCTCCCTTTTATTTTGAGCCGTGTGGAGGACAGGCTCTTGGTGCTCCAACCAGGAGTCAGTGCTGTGCCTCTGAAGTGGCAGAGCCAAGTTCAGGACACTGGTCCGCAAGAGAC
>NW_020175011.1:729691-856624 GCF_003031525.2 Neophocaena asiaeorientalis asiaeorientalis
GTGACCACCTAGAGGGGTGGGATAGGGAGGGTGGGAGGGAGGGAGATGCAAGAGGGAAGAGATATGGGAACATATGTATATGTATAACTGATTTACTTTGTTATAAAGCAGAAACTAACACACCATTGTAAAACAATTATACTCCAATAAAGATGTTAAAAAAAAATCATGGAAAAAAACCCAAAAGCTTCTAGAGCACGAGTCAAAATAATATTGTCGTCAACATAGGGTAGGCAAAGATTTTTAGAACACAGAAAGCACTGATTGTGAAAAACAATACAATTTCATCAATATTAAAATGCCTCTGCTTATCAAAAGACAACATTATTCCAAATGAAAAGGCAAACCAATAATGGAAAAAATCTGCAACACATATTTTGACGAGACTTTTGTTAAAAATATATAATACAACTCAAAAGGAAAACTAGTTACTTCTCTCAAATAGACAAAAGAATTTAATAGCCATAAATGAACAATAGGTAGATGAAAAGTGCTCAACATTTTTTATCATCAAGGAAATGAAGATTAAAGCACAATGAGTCTTTAACCTCTTTGGTTAAATTTATTCCTAGGTATAATATTTTATTCTTTTTGATGTGATTTTAGACAGGATTGTTTTCTTGCTTTTTCTTTCTGACATTTAATTGTGTATAGAAAAGCAACAGATTTCTGTATATTAATTTTGTATCCTACAACTTTACTGAATTCATTTATATGTTATAATAGTTTTTTAGTGGAGACTTTAGGGTTTTCTACATATAGTATCATGTCATCTGCAAATAGTGACAATTTACTTCTTCCTTTGGTAAATCACTGTACACTACCAGTGGGAACGTAAACTGGTGCAGCCACTATGGAAAACAGTACGGAGGTCCCTCAAAAAACTAAAAGTAGAAGTACCATATTATCCAGCCATCCCATTCCTGGGCATGTATCCAAAGAAAATGAAAATAATTTAAAAAGTTACATGCACCTCAATGTTTACAGCAGCATTATTTACAATAACCTAGATGTGGAAGCAACCTCAGAGTCCACTGATGGATGAACGGATGAAGAAGATGTGGTATATATATATATACACAATGGAATATTACTCAGCCATAAAAAAATAATGAAATTCTGCCACTTGCAACAATGTGGATGAACCTAGAGAGTATTATGTTAACTGAAGTAAATCAGACAAAGAAAAATTCTGTATGTCACTTATATGTGGAATCTAAAAAGAAACAAACAAGTGTAATAAGAAAACAGAAACAGACAGATATAGAGAACAAACTAGTGATTACTAGTGGGGAGAGGGGATGGGGGAAGGGCAAGATAGGGTATGGAAGTAAGAGATACAAACTACTATGTATAAAATAAATAAGCAACAAGTATATATTATACAACACAGGGAAATACAGCCATTATTTTACTTTATTTGATTTATTTTTTAACTAATTATTTTATTTTTTGGCTGTGTCAGGTCTTAGTTGTGGCATGCGGCCTCTTCGTTGCAGCATGAGGGCTCCTCTCTAGTTGCAGCATGCGGGTTTCTCTCTAGTTGTGGCGTGCGGGTTTTTCTCTGTCTAGTTGTAGTGTGCGGGCTCCAGAGCGCTGGGTTCTGTAGTTTACAGCACGTGGGCTCTCTAGTTGAGGCGCCCGGGCTTAGTTGCCCCACAGCATGTGGGATCTTAGTTCCCTGACAAGGCATCGAACCCACGTCCCCTGCATTGGAAGGTGGATTCTTTACCACTGGATCACCAGGGAAGTCCCACAGCCATTATTTTACAGTAACTTTAAATGGAGTATAATCCATAAAATATTGATTCACTATGTTGTACACCTGACACTAATATAATATTGTAAATCAACTATACTTCAATAAAAAAATAAAGATACCATCACATATCCATTACAAGGGCTAAAATTTAAAAGACTAACAGTTCTAAATATTGGCAAGGATGTCAATCGACAAAAATTCTCATATATCACTGGGTGGAAGTGTAAAATAGAGCGGCTACTTTGGAAGACACAATGGCCATTTCTTATAAAGTTAAACATACATTTATCATAAGGTCCCACAATTCCACTCCTATGTATTTATTCAAGAAAAATAAAAGTATATGCCCATAGTAATGACTTGCACATGAATGTTCATAGTAGCTTAATTCATAATAGCTAAAAACTAGAAACCACCCAAAAGTCTACAACAGGAGGATAAAGTATGTGTATTCACACACTGAACTACTACTCAGCAATGTAAAGTAATGAACTATTAATACATACAAAGACATAAATGAATCTCAAAAACATACTCTGAATTTAGATGTGAAAGAGTATGTACTTCAGGTTCATTCATATGAAGTCCTTAACCAGCAAAACTAATCTGACCATTTCAATGCGAATTCCCTATTAAAATCTCAGCTGGCCTTTTTTTTTTTTTTCACAAAAAGTTAACAAATTGACCCTAAAATTCATATCAAAATGCAGAAGTCCTAGAATAGTCAAAGCAATCTTGAAAAAGAAGAATGAGGTTGGAAGATACACAATTCCCAATTTCAAAACTTAATGCACGGTAGCTCTTGCGTTACTTGATTACTCCAGTAATCCAGACAGCATTGTACTGGCAGAAGGACAACCATATAGATCACTGGAATAGAACTGAAAGTCCATGCTAATGGGTATAGGGTTTCTTTTGGGGATGACACCTGAAACTAACACAACATGGTAAATCAACTATACTTACTCCAATAAAACTTTTTTAAAAAGTCAGGCAGGGATGATGTTTGCACAACTCTTTGAACCTACTAAAAACACTGAATTGTCCACTGTAAAAGGGTGAATGTTATGGTATGTGAATTATATGTCAATAAAGCTGTTATTAAAAACATCAAAAAGAAAAAAGAACCGAAAGACCAAAACGAACCTCCACATTCATGTCAAATGATTTTCAACAAGGGTGCAAAACAATTCAATGGGGGAAAGAATAATCTTTTCAACAAATGGTGATACGACAACTGGATAGCCACGTGCACAAGAATTAAGTTGGACCCCGTTCTCAAACAACACATACCAACAAAAAAAAACTCAAAATGCATCACAGACCTAAATATAAGAGCTAGAACTAGCTCTTAGAAGAAAATCTTCATGGCCTTGGGTTAGGCAAAACCTTCTTAGATACGACACCAAAAGTGACAAAAGAAAAAAACAGAGTTCTTCAAAATCAAAACCTTTGTGTTTTAAAGGGCACTGTCCACGAAGAAAGTGAAAGAACCTAACAGAATGGGAGAAAGCATTTGCAAATCATGTATCTAATAATGGACTGACAGGTCCACGAGAAGAATTGCGCAAGGATTTCACAGCTGCCTTATTTGTAATAGACCAAATTAAAACAATCCATATATCTGTCAAAAGGAAACTGGATAAACAAATTGTGATATATTTATACAATGAAACACCATTCGACTATTAAAAAAAACCCCAGAACACAAGGAAAACCTACTGAAACACACAATACATGAAGAATCTCAAAAACATTATGCTGAAGGAAAGAAGCCAGACACAAAAGAATATATACTGTATGACAGCATATATATAAAATTCAGGAACATGCAACTAATACACAAAATATCTGAGCTGTACCAATGTTTGTTCCTGCAAGAGTTGGGGTGGGGGGCGACTGAGAAGGGTGAAGAAGGAATTTTCTGTGATAATAAAAATATCCTGTATTTTCAGTATTCCTATGTGGAGTGTTGGTTTCACAGGGGAAGACATCTTTGTAAACTCATCAAATTGGATAATTATGATATGTGTTTCACTGTATGTAAAATTTCACTTCAAATTTTTTTTTCTTTTTTCGGTACGCGGTCCTCTCACCGTTGTGGCCTCTCCCGTTGCGGAGCACAGGCTCCGGACGCGCAGGCTCAGCGCCCATGGCTCACGGGCCCAGCCGCTCCGCAGCATGTGGGATCTTCCCGGACCGGGGCACGAACCCGTGTCCCCTGCATCGGCAGGCGGACTCTCAACCACTGCGCCACCAGGGAAGCCCCACTTCAAATTTTTTAAGTACAAAAAGGGGAAGGGCCTTGCTTCATGGTGTCCTACACCTCCCTGTCCCCTTTTCTTTTCTTTTTAAAAAAGATTTATTTTATTTTTATTTATTTTGGGATGCATTGGGTCTTTGTTGCTATGCACGAGTTTTCTCTAGTTGCGGCGAGTGGGGGCTACTCTTCATTGCGGTGCACAGGCCTCTTATTGTGGTGGCTTCTCTTGTTGTGGAGCATGGGCTTCAGTAGTTGTGGCACGTGGGCTCTAGAGTGCAGGCTCAGTAGTTGTGACGCACGGGCTTAGCTGCTCCGCAGCAGGTGGGATCTTCCAGGACCAGGGTTCAAACCCATGTCCCCTGCATTGGCAGGAGGATTCACTGCGCCACCAGGGAAGGCCCCTGTCCCCTTTTCAAACACAAAACACAGAGGCAAAGAAGGCCATTCCAGCCACGAGAAGGACTATGGAACTCTTTGTGCCTAAGTAATTAAGCAGTCTCCTAAAACTCCCACCTTATTTGAAACTGGAACAAATTCTGAATAGTTCCCAAGTTTCCTGGTAGAATAGTGTCTCTCATCTCTAGTATCTGACTTGCAATAAAAGGAAGGTGTAGATTTTAACCTAAATCTTCTGTGGACTAGACCTGAGGTTAGCAAGAGGTGAATTTGTGATTAAGAATACTCTCTTCAGGAACACTATTTCTACTTGAAAGAATCCTAGGAAAATCTTAAGAGGCTCTAGATGGATCCAACTTTTAAAACATAGCTATGTTTTTAGCTACAATTCTGGCAATTCCTAGAATTTTAAGCCTTTATATCATGTCTGTTGCAATAAAAAAAAGGGTGCTTAATTTACTATCTCAGTTTATGTAACTTTTGCTCAACAGAAGTAAAGGCTTTTTAGCTATCTATTCTCCATTTTTCCCTTCACAGTTTATGGCCCTGGTGTCATGTGGAGACATGACTTAACTATGCCCTGATCATAAAAACAACTTATATTTTCTAATAGTTTCCTCTGAGAAATCTAATATTTTCTTCTAATGTCTCCTATCTTCTCTTCTGATGGTATTACAGATTTGATTTATTTTTTATTTTTGTAATTTTTTAACTTTACTGAGGAATAACTGGTATCTACTTAAACTGTACAGTGTGATGATTTGATACATATATTTACATTTGATACATTATACAAGATCAAGATAATGAACACATCCGTCACCTCACATAGTTAACTTTATTTTTTTTGCTGAAGTATAGTTGCTGTACGATATTATATAAGTTACAGGTGTACAATATAGTGACTCACATTGTTAAAGGTTATATACCTTATTTGTAGTTATTATAAAATGTTGGTTATATTCCCTGTGTTGTACAACATGTCCTTGCAGCTTATTTTATACTTAATAGTTTATATCTCTTACACCCTTAACCCTATATTTATTTTTTAATTTCAAAATTTTCATTTACATTTACTTAATATTGTTAATAATAAAATATTTTTAAAATTCAGAAAATATTTCAGAAATACAAGATGTCACTTAACTTTATCCAAAATTTTTAAACATTTTATGATATTTGCTTCATTAAAAAATTAAATGAGTGGATATAATTTAAGAACTTCCCCCTCCGCAGAAGTATTCATTATGCTCAACTCGGTGTGTGCTGTTCCTATACATATTAGATTTCTTCTACTTGTATATCAATAGTCAATGCAGTGTTTTTGAGATTTGTCCGTGTTGGTACATGCAGATATAGTTCATTTTAATTGCTTCATATTATTTTACCGTTTGAAGAAGTCAGTTGCCTCATCTAATCTCCTCCTGCGGGACTCTGAGACGGTTTTGACTTTTTCATCATCAGAAACAGTGCTAAAGTGCATATCTTCACATGAGTCTCTTTGCATATATGTTAGTTTCTCTAGGTTCAAAGCACTGAAGTAGAATTCCTAGATCGCAGGCTGTGTTGCACATTCTTCTTTCTAGGTAACACGAAATGGGCTTCCTAAATGTTTACGTCAGTTATACTACTACCAACTATACAGAAGAGTTCCAGTTTCCACATATGCTTGCCTACGGGCATTCTCAGACTTCTAAAATTGTTTCAAAATAGATAGGCATGAGATGTTATCCCAGTGATGTTTTCATCTATATTCTGCATTTTTCTGAACAAGAAAAATTTAAATGGTCATGGTACTTTCCTATTGGTTTGCCTTGCAAATCTCTTATACCAGCCAGGAGCTCACTCTTTCACTTTGCTAATGATCTCTTTTTCTTTTCTTTTTTTTTGAACAAAGGTTTTAATTCCTAACGTACTAAGATTTATCAATCTTTCTCTTTATTCCTTGTACATTTTATCTTCCTTCCTTTATTTTTTTCCCTTTATTTTTTAAAATAAAATCCTCCCCTATTTCAATATTATAAGGAGATTTCCTTATATTTACTTCTAAAAATCTTAAAACGTTGCTTTCAGTTTTTGATTCGTTCAAAATTTACTTCTGTGCATTGTACCTGGTAGCAATGAAATTGTGTAATTTACTCTATAAATTGTCACAGTGGCCTTTTTCAATTGTCCATTCTTTCCTCACTGAATTGTAATTCTACTTCCATTATAGATTCCTATTTACATGTGGCCTACTCAAGGCTCTGCATTCTGTTCTCCCGGTTTATTTGGATATCTCTGCCCAGCACTACACAGATTCAATTGCTTTAGCTTTATGATAAATCTTCATGTGGGATAGGATACAACACCTCCTGTTATTTTTTCCTTAAAATCATATCATCTATACTTAAACCTACATTTTTGGGACTTCCCTGGTGACACAGTGGTTAAGAATCTGCCTGCCATTGCAGAGGACATGGGTTCAAGCCCTGATCTGGGAAGATCCCACATGCCGCGGAGCAACTAAGCCCGTGCGCCACAACTACTGAACCTGCGCTCTAGAGTCCATGAGCCACAACTACTGAGCCTGCGCACCACAACTACTGAAGCGCCTGCGCCTAGAGCCCATGCTCCGCAACAAGAGAAGCCACCGCAATGAGAAGCCCGCGCACCGCAACGAGGAGTAGCCCCTGCTCGCTGCAAGTAGAGAAAGCCCGCGCACAGCAACAGACCCAACACAGCCAAAAATAAATAAATTTTAAAAATAAATTTATTTTAAAAAACCCTACATTTTAAATATTAATATTAGATTAGCTTTTTGTATTCTGTGAAAACCCCTTTGGGATTCTGATTAGAATTACATGCAATATATAAATCACTTTGGGGTAAGTGGATACCTTTATGGTACTGAGTCTTCCCTTCCAAGAATATATGGCCCATCTCTCCACTAATTTATCTCTCCTCTTTTATACTCTTTAACAATTGCTCCATCGATATCTTACGTATTCCTTTTTAGATTTATTCTTAGATACCTTTAAAAAAAAACGATTGTAGGGCTTCCCTGGTGGCACAGTGGTTGAGAGTCCACCTGTCGATGCAGGGGACATGGGTTTGTGCCCCGGTCCGGGAAGATCCGGGAAGATCCCACATGCCGCGGAGCGGCTAGGCCCGTGAGCCATGGCCGCTGAGCCTGCGCTTCCGGAGCCTGTGCTCCGCAGCATGAGAGGCCGCAACAGTGAGAGGCCCGCGTACTGCAAAAAAAAAAAAAACAAACTATTTTAAGTACTGTCTTTTAAAACTACCCTAAGAGTTGATGATGGATATGTAGGATTTCTATTAACTTCTGTATATTCATCTTATACCCAGCAATCTTCTAAAAGTTTGTCGAAACTTTCTATTTAGATGATCATCATTTGCAAATAATACAAACTGCTTTTTCCCCAACCCTTATATCACTTACTTATCATAGGCTAGTTAGGACCAGAAGTATAAAAATAAATAGCAGCACTGACAGGCAGCATCCTGGTCTGGTTATGGATTTTAAAAGGAACGCTTCTACCATTTCACCATTAAGCACAATTTTTACTAAAGATTTTCCACGGACACCTTTTATCAATTTAAGAAAACATCCTTTTGTTCTTGGCTGACTACATTTTTTTTTAATTACTGTGAATTGGTATTGAATTTTATCAAACGTTTTACTCTGTATCTGTTGAGTTTCTGTTCTGTGTTTAATCTATAACTGCTGTCAATTATTTTAATCAAGTTTCTTTTTTAAAAAAATATTTATTTATTTATTTGGCTGTGCCGGGTCTTAGTTGCAGCACACGGGATCTTCGTTGCTGTGTGTGTCATCTTTAGCTGTGGCACATGGGATCTTAGCTGTGGCATGTGGCATCTAACTCCCTGACCAGGGATTGAACCTGGGCCCCCTGCATTGGGAGCATGGAGTCTTAACCACTGGACCACCAGGGAAGCCCCCTCGATTTTCTAATAATGTCAAGCAATCATTGCATTCCTGGAATAAATCCCACTTTAAATAAGCCTCATAAAAGTGAGTTGGCACCTAGCACCCAGATCTTAGTTTCAAATACCCTTGTCCATTAAATAAAACCAGTGCTCCTTAGAGAAATGGCTGATTCTAAGACTGAGGGAGGGAAATATACAAGATGAGCCTGAAGTATCTTGTAAAACTAGAAAGTAAGAAAGTGCTCAGAAGAAAGAGAAAAGAAAAGAACAGGCAAGGCGAGGAGAGGAAAACAAACAAAAACAAGGACGACAGTGTGTGAGAGGGACAAGATTGCCAACTATAAGGGCTCCTAATGGCCAAAGCTGAACAAATAGAGCAACAAAATTACGTGGTTTATGTTGGTTTATAACCCGAAGTATAAAAGTAAATATCAATGCATTCATAGTAATATAAATGATCGAATAAATAAACAGGAAAGAACAAACAAATCTCCCATGTGGAAGAATTCAAAATAATTTACATAGATACTAGCACGCTCAGGAGGAAGAGCACGACTGCACACTCCTTAAGCGTGGGCCATGCAGAGCGACTTCCCTCCAAAGAGGACGGTATGGAAGGGGGTGGTGGGAGAGACACTTCACAGTGGAAACCCGACAAATACTACCTCAGCCACGTGGTCAAGGTTCACCTAAATAATGATGAGTTATAGTGATAATACGCAACCTTGATACGATGTGATGAGAACGGCACTTTAACTTGTGGCCTCCCTACCCCAAATCTATCCCAGTCTAATCATGAGAAAAACAGCAGACAAATCTCACTGAGACAAATGTCCCAAAATAGCTAACCAGGACTCCTCAAAATGGTCAAGGTCAGCAAAAACAAGGGAAGTCTCAGAATCTGCCACAACCAAGAAGAGCGTAAGGAGACAAGATGAGAAAATGTAATGGTTATCCTGGATAGGATCCTGACACAGAGCAAGGACATGAGGTGAAACGGTGGCAATGGGAACAATGAATGGACTTTAGTTAATAATAATGTATCGATATTGGTTCCTTAGTTATGACAAATGCACCATACAACAATAAGACGTTAATAATTGGGAAACTGGGTATGAGGCATACAGGAAATCTCTCTACTGTCCGTGCAATTGTTTGGTAAATGGATAACTTTTCTCCAATGAAAAGTTTAGCTTTTATTTTTTAAACAGTGAGTTGGGGATACTTCTTTCATCTTCTTTCAGCACCAATTTGTATAAAATATTATCTCCTTCACTACAGGTTTGGTTGAACTCCTCTGTAAAATCATCAGAGCCTGGCAGCTTTCCAGGGGAGGAGGGGGTTAAGAAACTTTTTATCATGAAACATTTTAAACATTTGTAAAAGTAGAAAAATGTATAATAAACAGTCAACTTCAACAATTGTCGAATATCGCCAATTTTGATTCACCTACACGTCCAGCTATTCTCCCCTTTCAGTATTATTTGAAGTAAACCCAGACATCACAGTATTTCACTGGCAAATATTTCTCTGCATATCTCTCAACAGTAAGAACTCTTTTGAAACACACGACCATAATATCAAGTTTATATCTATATATTGACAATAATTCTTCATGTCAAATACCCAGTTAGTGGTCACAAGTCTAATTGTCTTATAATTTTTATGCGTATGTGGATAAATTAATGTTGCTGAAAACTGCACTAGTTTTTCATTTTGTACTTCATTGGTTTCTGGTTTTTATTTCATTATTTCTTTTCTCTCTTTATGTTTATTATTCTTTATTGCTGCTTGAGTCAAATGACTGATTAATTTATAATATTTTCTTTTCCTATTACATACAGTTAAAGGTGTATATCTCACCATACGTTTTGATTTAATTACACTGCCTAAGTTTGTGTAAATGGAGTGTTTTCATTTTCATTCAGCTTAAATATTTTTAATTTCTCTTATAATTTATTTGCTTAAAAGTGAATAAAAAATATATATATCAGAATCACTTTGCTGTACACCTAAAAATAACATAATATTGTAAATCAACTGTACTTCAAAAAAAATTTTAAGCGAATAACAAAATATTTTATTAAAAATGTCAAAGTTATTCTGTTTTGAGGGATTATTATTGATTTCTGGTATTACTGACTGCGAACAGAGATCATGAAAAATATGACATTGATGTATTTGTGCAATAAGTATTTTATAGTATAAATTTTATGAAAGCAATGACTTCATTTTATTCTCTCTTGGATAAGCTGAACAGATAAATGAACAAAATAATACGCAGGGCCTATTTCCAAAGTTTAGCACATATACAGAAACATGTCCTAAAGTTTGGCATCTACCGTTCTAAACTCTTAGAAGGACATGTCTACTTGGCTTTTTAACTTATGAAGTTGGCTGTTGTGAACAAGAGAAAAACACCCCTGGTTCTATTTCCAGAGATGTATTATGGCTATATTTCAGCTAATGATAAACACTGTGAATGGTGTGTTGTCCAAGATGCTTCTCTTCTTTGGATGATACTTTAAACTCAACTGCCATGACCGCTGCTAACATTAATATGTTAATACAAGGAGACACGTCCAAGCTTCCCATGAGACTATAACCAAGTTTTCCCAAAATCGGTTGATTTACATACACTAATAACAAATGATCAGAAGGAGAAATTAAGAAAACAATCCAATTACATCAAAAATAATAAAATACCTAAGAACGAGTTTAACCAAATGTAACTCTAAGACAATGATGACAGAAATTGAAGAAAAAACAAATAAATGGAAAGACATTCTGTGCTCATGGCTTGGAAGAGTTAATATTGTTAAAATATACATACTACCCAAAGCAATCTACACATTCAATGCAATTTCCATCAAAATCCCAATGGTATTTTTCATAGAAATAGAACAAGCAATCCTAAAATATGTATGAAACCACAAAAAAAATGTGAATAGCCAAAGCAAGCTTGAGAAAGAAGAACAAAGCTGGACACATCATGCTTCCTGATTTCAAACCGTATTACAAAACTATAGTAATCAAAAAAGTATGGTGTTGGCATAAAAATAGACACATAGATCAATGGAACAGAATAGAGAGCTCAGAAATATAGCCACACATATATGGTCACTTAATCTATGACAAAGGAGGCAAGAATACACAATGAGGAAAAAACAGTCTCTTTAATAAATGGTGTTGGGAAAACTGGACAGTCACAAGCAAAAGAATGAAATTGGACCACTACCTTACACTATACACAAAAAATTAACTCAAAATGGATTAAAGACTTGAACATAAGACCTGAAACCATAAAACTCACAGAAGAAAACACAGGCAGTAAGCTGCTTGAGATCAATCTTGGGGATGATTTTTTGGATTTGACACCAAAAGCAAAGGCAACAAAAAGAAAAATAAATAAAGGGGACTACATCAAACTAAACAGCTTCTGCACAGCAAAGGAAACCATCAACAAAATGAAAAGGTAACCTACTAAATGGGGGAAAATATTTGCAATCATATATATGTTAAGGAGTTAACATGCAAAATATGTAAAGAACTCGTATAAGTCAGCAGCAAAACAAACAAACAATTCAATTCAGAAATAGGCAGAAAATCTGAATACAGGCATAGCTTGTTTTTTTGTGCTTACTTTACTGTGTTTCATATTTGTGTTTTTTACAAATTGAAGGTCTGTGGCAATCCTGTGTTGTCAGATTATGGTTAACATATTTTAGCAGTAATGTACTTTTTAAATTAAGGTATGGATTTTAAAAAATACATAACGCTATGCACACTTAACAGACTACAGTGCAGTGTGAACATAACTTTTATACGCACTGGGAAACCAAACAATTCATGTGACTCACTTTATTGTGACATTCGCTTTTTTGCAATGGTCTGGAACCAGACCTACAATATCTCCAAGGGACATCTGTAGACCTCTTCCCAAAGAAGACATATAGATGGGCAACGGGTACATGAAAAGGTACTTAATATAACTAATCACTCAGTAAGTGCAAATCAAAATCACAATATGATATCATCTCATACCTGTTGGAATGACTATTAACAAAAAGACAAGAAGTAGGTGTTGGCTAGGATGTGGAGAAAAGGGAACCCTTGTGTACTATCCATGGGAATGTAAATTGGTAAAGACTCTATGGAAAACGATATGGAGGTTTCTTAAAAAATTTAAAACAGAACTACCATATGATCCAGCAATTCCACTTCCGGGTATTTATCCAAAGGAAATAAAATCACTGCCTTGAAAAGATATATGTACCTCCATGTTTGTTTCCACATTATTTACAATAGGTAAGACATGGAAATAATCTAAGTGTCCACTGATGGATGAATGGATAAAGGAAATCTAGTATATAGTATATACAACGCAATATTATTCAGCCATTAAAAAGAAGGAAATGCTGTCATTTGCAACAATGGATGGACTTGGAGGGCATTATGCTAAGTGAAATAAGTGAGACTGAGAAAGACAAATACCACGTGATCTCACTTAGATGTGGAATCTTAAAAAAAAAAAAGACAAACTCATAGATACAAAGACAGAGGCAGGGAGAGGGGAGGGGTGGGCAAAGTGGGTAAAGGGGGTCAAACGGTACAAATTTCCAGTTATAAAGTAAGTCCTGAGGATGTAATATATTGCATGGTGACTATAGTTAATAATATTGTATTTTATATTTGAAAGTTGCTAAGAGAGTAGTAGATCTTAAAATTTCTCATCACAAGAAAAACAGTTTGTAAGTGTGTGGCGAAGGATATTAGCTAGACCTACTGTGGTGATCATTTCGCAAAATACAGGTAGTCCCCGCGTTTTAAAAGTGTGCTTTGCACGACTTCACTTTTATGAAAGACCTACATCTGTACTTTTTTTCACTAACCAAAAGAAATCCAAAGCATATGTTTACTATTACAAAACAAGGTAATTGTGTCTCGCTTTACATCATCTCAGCTTACCAAAGGTTTCATAGGAATGCTCTCTTTTCAGATAGCAGGGGAAACCTGTATACATATATTGAACCATTATGTTGTATACCTCAAATTAATATAATGATATATGTCAATTTTATCTCAAAAAAAAAAGAAACACAAAAATAGGTTATAGGTTAGTTCACCCTGTAATCCTAACCCTCCTCCTTTGACTACGAGCAGTTAGAAAATCAGTTGTATCACCCACTGCGCTGTGAAACAAAACTAAACACCTGTCCCCAAGAAATCTAGCAGTAGGAATTGACATGTTTAGGTACTACAGCTTCAGGCCCCCTTACTTCTGGGTTTCCAAACTCTGAATCTCCCTTCTCGGCTGCCCTCTTGTCTACCAGAAGCCAGACAATACAGCTGTGCAGCAATGCCAAGAGGAAGGGCACACTGGGCAAAATCCTGAAAACTCACCAAGGCAATATCACCTGGGTTGTTTGCAATGTTCCTATTTCTACATGCGTCTCTTAAGTTAAAAGAAATTATCTCTTCTTGTTTAAATAACAGTTATTTAACACTGTGACTTTTGCTTTCTACAAATGACCAAGAGGGAAAATAAGCTCACATGCTGCACAGGGCAGGGGACCAGCAAGTTAAAAATAAGACTAGGACTAAAGCTCTCAAACACTATGCAGATACTTGAAGAAGAGAACCCTGCAGTTAAACAGAGACCCACTAGAAACTGTGGGTCCACAGGCATGAAGTTTCTTTAATGTGTTTTTGTATCAGTGAATCCAGCTAACTCCAGTTATCACCACCGCTGGCTGATCATACTGTGGCACTGAATGAATAAGATCTGGCGCGGGATTCTGCTGACCTAAGTTTACCCCATCCTCCAGCAAGGAAGTCACAGAGGGTCCAAGGATTCTGATCTCCCTACTTCCTCCAACTCTTCTCTGCTTTTTCTCAAATTCCTGATACAACTGTCAAATATCCTGATCTTTGACAGTTATCCCTTGGATGTTCTTGTGCAAAAAGACAAGAGGATATGGTTTTGAATTTAGCTGATGGTACAGGACGGTAACACCCAGCCAGTGTCTGAATATCCAGCTGTAGGAAAAAAGGGAATCCTGCAACAGGTTAAACGGGGATACTATGCTTCCTTAGTGTCTTGAGATGAGTAATCAAAAATGGATATTTTTCTTTTCCCCAAACAGAATGGGATGAAAAGGAACCATACAGTGTTGTTAACTTTGCATAACTAAACCAAACATTTAAAAAATTATGTTGGGCTTCCCTGGTGGCGCAGCCATTGAGAATCTGCCTGCCAATGCGGGGAACACGGGTTCGAGCCCTGGGCTGGGAGGATCCCACATGCCGTGGAGCGGCTGGGCCCGTGAGCCACAATTACTGAGCCTGCGCATCTGGAGCCTGTGCTCCGCAACGAGAGAGGCCACAACAGTGAGAGGCCCGCGCACCGCGATGAAGAGCGGCCCCCACTTGCCACAACTAGAGAAAGCCCTTGCACAGAAACGAAGACCCAACACAGCAAAAATAAATTTAAAAAACAATAATAAAAAATTATGTTTGGTAGAATATTAGTGTTCTTGAGATACTAATAAAAAACAAAGACAGGGCTTCCCTGGTGGCACAGTGGTTGAGAGTCCGCCTGCCGATGCAGAGGACACGGGTTCGTGCCCAGGACCAGGAAGATCCCACATGCCGAATTATGTTTGGTAAAATATTAGTGTTCTTGAGATACTAATAAAAAACAAAGACAAACTCACAGTGGTAGAAGTGACATTCTTTAAAAAAATTTTAGTATAAATGTAAAAAAAATAAACATATTAAGCCATTTTTCATGTCATTTTGAAACAGTCTCTGAGGTACTCCTGTGTCATAAATACATATAAAAATACTTTTTTTAAAAATCCAAATACATATTTTTAACTCATGAACCCTGATCGCTATTCAATAAATAAAATTATCTTTTTAAGTTTGGATAAAAAAGAATAATCAGAAAGAATTCAGCCTATAAAATATTAAATAGACAAATTTCTAGTAATTAAAACAATTTAGGCTATCGTTAAGAATAGACTAAATAAGGTTAGTAGAAAAGAATAAGCCATCCAGTGATTGAGGCGTATTGATAGGGATTGAATTTGGAAGATGGTAAATGCGACAGTAAAGGTTAGATACTAGTTAATTTCCCAACATCATTTATTCAACAGTTAATTTGGGCAAACACTCATTTTGATCCCTACCTCACACCAATGTAATTCCACCTAGAATATGCAAAGATTTACATATAGAAAAATAAAAACTATATGCATTCTAGAAGATACTGGGAATGAATATACTCTTGGGGTAATAGGGGCCTTTTTTACATATAACAAAGTTTAAGATGACATCAAAGTCTTATGGACAGAAAAGATCTTGCAGTAAATTGAGCCAGTGAGAGAAAACACAAGCTGAAATACAATCTCCCAGAATAAAGAGAAAACATGATCTTATAGCAGTTTGTGAAAAATACTGAAAGGTAAGTATGAAAACAATGGCAATAGTTATTTCGTGGAAGAACAAAGAAACAAATAGGAAACATATAATATACTCAAAGATAGCTTTCCCAAATAAAGACCTGAGTTAACAGAACAAAAGCACAGAGAGAATTGTTAAAAACCCATAAAGGAATGTGTCTAGGGTCATACAGCTAACTACTGATGGAGCTGGACTTTGAATCCAGACTTGCCTCATTCCCAAATCCATATTCTTTCTTATTTCCACATGTGTCAATCAGCCAGCAAAAAGAAATCTTTCTACGTGCAGTGCAGTACCCTGAACTGAATCCTAAATCAGAAAGGGGACATTATTGCAAAAACTGGTGAAATTCCAAAATAATCTGGAACTTAGTTAATAGTTATGTGCCAATGTTAATTTCTCAGTTTCTTTAATTACACCATAGTTACGTCAGTATTAACACGAGAAAACTGGTTAAAGAGTATGCAGGTGTGAGACTTCATGGAAGTCTAAAATTGTTCCAAAATAAACAGTGTGTTAAAAGAAGAAATCTCTCAAAAATGATGCCTTGGGTACTACCTTAAAAACTTATAAGTAGAAAGATTCATTGCATAGCCAAATTTTTAAAAGGCCATGTTTTGCATTGAAGACTTTGATTATAACAGGTTCACTGATGATTGTTAAAAGAATTATCTGCTTCAATTATACAGCATTTTGAAAATACTTATATAACTTTTTCCATACATACCATTTTTCCTTTCATGTGGATAAAACACAGCATACTGTGAATATTATTCTTTAAAAGCATAAGGTGATCTGGTTGCGATGAACTGCTTTCCATTTCTGCTAAAAACGTGACAAAAGTTCTGGGCTCATAACAGCAAGAATTAAATTTGGAGGCTTAATAGAACTGCCTGATTTTAGGAGCTGTCAGATACTGAAAGAATCAGGCCTTCAGAAATAAATGAATCCTAGGAGCAGAAAAGCTGAAGCATATAATTAAGTTGAAAATTCGGGATGGGGGATGACTAGGTAAGGAAAGAGGGGGGGAAAATACCAAGAAAGAGGGAGAAAAAAGCAAAATAAAGGACATGAATAAAAATCAGGGCTGAGGTGTCTCTAAAGAATTGAGATGTGATCAATTACGGAATTGGGGGAAACAGTCGTATGAACAGTAGTAAATCGGATGGCATCAGGGCACTCACTAAAAGCCTTCCCGTGGATCCTGTCACTCAGAGCATGAGCCAGAGATCTCTGGGGACCTTGATGACATACTCCTCTGCCCCGGTCACTTCTCTGAATTATCTTCTACTGTTCAGCCTCTCCCTCATGCCCTCCAGCCATCCTGTTTCTCCATGCTGTTCCTCAGGCAATGCAGGCCTTTGAACTTGCTCACCTCCCCGCCACTCCTCAACGTCCCTCTAATACTAACTCTTCAGTGATTTACTACAGAGAACACTCATACTGAACCCCTAGCATCCCACTTTCCCCTACCCTGATCTCATTTTCTCATAGCTGCCTCCACCATCTGACGGTAATTCCATCAAACATCTGTCTCCCTAACGAGTAGAATGTAAGCTCTCAGATGTTTGCCTGTTTTTTCCACTGATGCTTCCCCAATGCCCAGAATAGTGCTGGGTAGGGTTAGGGTTAGGTGCTCCATAACTTATTGGTTAAATCGGTAAATACATAAATGTGATTTTTCATTAACATTATTTGAAGATGAGTAACGAAACACTGGTAACTTTTCCAAAGTTGGTTTTTGAGCAACCAGAGTCACTTTTTGTTTGCCTGTGTTTTCTGGGTGTTTTCTACACTGAACAATAACTTCTATAACGTTTTAAAAGTGGGTTTCGTTTTATGAAAAACTCGACAGTTATCTGTCTGAGATGATTTCAACTCAGGCTCATTCAATGTCAGAATCAGAAAGATACATTCTTTAGGGGCCTGTTCTTATGAACTTAAATAACATTTAGTTATTACCAGAAAAATCTTCCCATTATCAAAACTTTACATGAACAAACGCTCATTCGCAGGACTGCAAATCATACGATCCCAACTTGCGCATTTTAAGGATGAAGAAACAGACCTAGAAAAGCTGTCACTTCTTCACCTTCACTTTGAACACAGCTGATGAAGTGTTGAACAGGAGCTAGCTAGCCTGAACAAAGATGGAAACACTACAGAATGGCCTAGCTCAGAAACATTTTGCAATGCAGCAGAAGTCCAGATTGAACATTTTCAGTTCACCATTTAACTAAACCGTCATTTTCTTCAACTTATTCCCATGTCATTGCTCAAAGATGCTTGCGAGCAGCTTCATCGTATTCTTGGAACGGTCAAGATTCTCTTTGCCTTAAGATAAGATCACTGGCAGAGCAAACAACATGATCACCAAGTATTTTAGCAAGCTCAAGGGCCACGGAACCTTCCAGAATCCACTCAACAGTCAACCTCTTGTTCCAGCCCTCTGCCTTCCCTCTTGAGAGAAGTTCAAGGCCAGCTTATTTTACAAATTTCTTACACTTTTCAGCAGATGGATTGTCAATTAACTCTCATGAAATCAAATGGAAGCAGCTTTCAGGGTCTGAAAATGTGCGGCTTCTCTTTTCAAAAAAGCATTAGCTGAAAAGTTGCATGTGTGCCATTGTTTTGTTATACGTTTGGAAAAAATCTGATGTCCTATTTTGTTCTCAGAGATAGCAGCAGCAGTTAACCCACACAAGTCCGTTCCCCAGGTCCCCCGACAGCCATCTCTGATACTAGAGGGGCACACAGGCAGATACTTTGGCAAAGAAAGTCTACAAAATGAAGTTGCTACAGGCCAGAACAACCATATTGATTTTTAGTACAATTCAAAACACAAGGAAACATCAGTTTCCTAAATGGCACACACTGAAATGGACAGGGAGATTACACCACAAAGAGTGGAGAGAAGGAAGACGATAAAAGACAATTACATTAGCAAACAGCTGAGCGTTCTTTTAGGCTGTTTATTTTTCAGGTTCGAAGAACCGAGAGGCTTGAATTAAGTTGCACTGTCCTTGTCTGAAAAATCTGAGAGCGCTCCTTTACGGACATTGTTCTCACAGCTGGAAGCCTGGGCATCCAGTAGACCTTCAGGAAGTAAAGCCGTACAACCCTTTGAACATCCTCCTTAAAGCTCAAAGAGTTCTTTTTCCCAATTAATATTTCCCGCTCTCTCAGCAAACGGCAGATCTGTTTAAACTGCACTATAAACATATTATTTACCAATACAGCATTCAGTCTGCTACAAGCAAACAGTTTCCTTTGAAATCCTTAACGAGACGAAAATGCCTTTCAAGCCAGAGACTTCGGAAGGGAGGTTGGGAATCAGGACAGACCAGCTGGGACTTACCATGGCCCCCTCACTTCTTCTTTGGGCAACTTCTCTCTGCAGTCGGGCCACAGCCAACTTCTCCCTGGAGAAGCAAAAGCACATGGTTAGTTGACCATCCTTCTCAACGCAGAGGTACACCGGCCTGGCTTCAAAACATTCTTCTGAGGTCTCCAGAGGAATCCCTTCCTTGGTTTAGCTCACTTCCTCCACTGAACTTTCTATAAATATTTAAAGTGATTGGTCATGAGTGCATTGTTTTCACTGTGTGTCATGAAAGAGATCTTTTGCCTTGGATTTTATAAGAGCCAAACGAATGCTCAATGCCAACTCAAAGCTTCCCTTTAAGTTCATTAACATATATCATTTGTAAATAAATTTTCCATGGCTAAAATATTTCAGTTGTTCTTTCTGTATCAAGTTTGCTCATAAATATTTTCGTTATTCTTATTTATTTTGTTGCCCTGTGCTGATAACTGAATTTAATAAAGCAAACAAATTGTAACTCTGTACCATTCTCGAAATAAAAATAGAAAATCCTTTGCAGGCTTGCTACATAACAGGCATGGGGCTGAGCATTTTACCTGATCTCATATGAGCCTGAAAACAGCCCTATAATAGGTTTTATTATCCCCATTTCAAAGATGTGGAAACTGAGGCTAAGAGAGGCTAAATAACATATGGACTGTTCATATTTTCTATTTCTTCCTGATTCAGGCTTGGAGCCTCCAACTGGTAAGCAGTAATATTACAATCAAACTTTAGGTTCTCCTTAGTTCAAAACCGAAATAAAAATTCTGCGTGTCATTTTTCAGGGTCTAGGAAATACGAAAATATGGAATTGAAAGTCAAATTATTTAAGTATTCTTTAGCTCACAACAGGGCTCATTTTGTGTCCTTTATAATTGCAATTCTCATTTCTCTTACAAAAAAATCTAATATTAACCAAAATTTTAAGACTACTTTTGTAAAGTGACAGATATCTTCATTTTGGCCAGCTTTTCAATTATTCTTAAAACAGCTGAGAGACGAAGTAGGGATGAGTGAACTCTTCCAGTAATTCTCAAATCTTAGTTCGAGCAAGAATTTTCTCTGAAATCCTCTACTGCTATCGAGGTGTGAAGCTATTGCATCCCTCAGCCCTCCCTCTACACAGGATTCAGCTACACGCAAACAGAGAGGAAGCAACCTGAATCCCAGAGGAGGGAGAGGATTTCTCCCCTTCTAACTGCTTGTGTCTTTGAAATGCCCAAGACTATCAAGAAGGCATGTATTGGGTTGGCCAAAAAGTTCGTTTGGGTTTTTCAGTAAGATGTTAACACAAAGCCTGAACGAACTTTTTGGCCAACCCAATATTTTGGTTTGGTTAAAGTGGAGTAGCTTTTTAGTAGGAACAGTTCTCTCTCTGAATAAACACCTAAAGACAGACTAGAAGGAGGAAAACTAGAGTCAGGAGACTTTCGGGGTATACAAGTTTTGGGAGCCTAGAGCAGGACCTGTGCTTATACCCTATGAGAGGGGCAAAAAGGTAAGCAGGAAGAAGCCAGAGAGAGATGGGGTCACGTGCCTCTTTTAGAGGTAAACAAGGCAGAGAGCCTACACGTGTTCTCTGACCCAAGTCCCGATGAGCAGATGAAAAGGCAGAGGGAAGAGAAGAATGCGACACACTTCCGGCTTAATGTGAAAATTAAACACGTGGCAAATACTCATGAGGAGAAAAAAAATAGAGAAGAACACACTTTATATTCTATGACTCAGTAAGTCCACGCTGAGGTATAAACTCAACAGAAACTCATATATATGTTCACTAAAAGGCACGTACTAGAATGTTTATAGGAGGACTACTTGTAATAACCTTAAACTGAAAATGCACACACCCGTTAACAACAGAATGGATAAACCCGAACATAGTTATACATTGAAATACCATAAACTACTGAGAAGGAATAATCAAGACCTCATCACAACAATACCATTGAGTGAAGTAAGCAAATGCAGAAGAGTATATATTTTATGATCTCATTCATGAAAGTTCAAAGACGGCATTAACTCCTACCTAGTTTGATAAGGTGAGAAAAAGAAATTAAAGACACAAATAACAAAAAGGAAGAGGTAAAATTGTTTACATTCACAGATGACATAATTTTCTAACCAGAAAGTCCTAAGGAATTTACAAAACAACAATACAGCTAATAATTTAGCAAAGTCACAGGATACAAGTCAATATACAAAAATCAATTATGTTTTTATGTATTAGCATCACACAACTGGAAAATTAAGTTTAAAGAATCTGTAATAATATAAAATACTTAGGGAATAAATGTAATAAAAGACTTAAACTGCTACATAGGAACCACAAAACACCGCTTAGAACAATTAAAGGAGATTTTATACATACACATAAAAACACACACTCACCACATTCATGGATTGAAAGGTTTACTTTTACACTGTCAAAATTTTTACCAAAATAATCTATAAATTATTTCTCACTGGGATGTATAACTCCATGAAACTAAATAAAGAGAACCCAGAAGCTACTCTGGTACTAAGGATGATAATTAAGTTAATATAGCAATACCTGAACTCATTGTTTTCTCTGTATACTGAATACGGAGACATTTAACTTCTAGTCTAAACTCTAATCCACACTGTCTTATATTTTCCTTGACTGTTTATTTAGTATATCTTTTCCTCTAAATAAGTTCCTCCTTGACCACAAGGGTGGCAGCCAAAATTGCTGACTGATGCATTTCTGCACGTGGTCAGTTGTGGTGTAGTCGGTGCAGTGCGGTGTAGCTGTGGTATAGCACTGTACCAGCTGCTGCCCTGAACGCTGAGATCACATTTAGTCCATCTCTATAACACCTACTAAGGGCCATTTAGCAGAAACAAAATAAATGTTTGCGATTTGCTGAGTGACGAATCAGACACAGAATCTATTACCAATTTGCCCAGCATGATAGAATTTCTAATAACCACCAATTCGCATTTACGAGTACACAACACACACACACGCATACACAATGATTCCCACAGGGCACCTTCTGGTTCTAGTTGGCCACAAAAGCTTTTTACACGCATTTTAAAATTATGATAAGCACAGCTTCCATGGACTACCAGGTAAATATCTGAGTAAGCGTCAACAAAGTAAATTCCTATATAAGGACACTGAATGAGGGGATAATAGTACAGCAGTTCTCATATATTTGGGCCACAGGACCCCTCTGCATTCTGAAAAGTTACTGAGGACCCAAAAGAGCTTGTTTACATGGGTTATAGCTACTGATGCTGACCAAAAGACTTTCTGTTCAAGTAGCTTACGTTCATAGATATTTACCATATATAAATGAAAACAGGTAGTTTTAAAAAAGTTACCTATAAATTCATTAAAAATTAATAAATCCATGGTAACATAAGTAAAACATTTTTATGAAAAATATTATATTCCAAAACAAGAATAAATTTCATAAGAAGAGTGACACTGCTTTAAAATTTTGCAAATATATCTTTAACATCTGGCTCTACAGAAGATAGCTGGAGTCTCATATCTGCTTCCGCATTCAACTTGTTGTGAGAGCACGTCATATAGCTTCTAGAAAACTCCACTACACACCAACGAAAGAATGTAAGGAAAAAAACGCAAATACTAGCTTATGAAAATAGTTTTGACGTTGTGGATCTCTTAAGAGGGTCTTGGAAGCACCCAGCATCCCAGGCCCACACTTTGAGAATTTCGCCCCGAAGACAGATACAGAACTATAAATGGAAGGCGTTCTGGAAAATTTCCTGGAATCATCATTTCTGATTGCTGAATCTTCAGAGAAAGATTTAATATATATACCGATAGCCTACTAATTTTTTAGAAGAGCAGTTTAGCACAAAAAAGACATTTCTAGAAACAGAACAAGAGTCTATCTTATCACTATCATCCTACCGAATAATAAAAAAAATTCTAATACAGTGTAAAGGTTAGGAACATCACTATTTTATCCTTAAAATCGATTTCCTTTATCACACTATTAGGAAATATCACATGGTATAGGTGCT
This sequence comes from Neophocaena asiaeorientalis asiaeorientalis, assembly GCF_003031525.2. NCBI lineage: Eukaryota > Metazoa > Chordata > Mammalia > Artiodactyla > Phocoenidae > Neophocaena > Neophocaena asiaeorientalis. The sequence continues at coordinate 752,918 of NW_020175011.1, forward strand.
TGTCAAATCGTATTCAGTCCAATTGGAAAGAAAACTCCAATGGTTTTAGCCATCACATAGTTTTTAAGAAGGAAAATATTAATAAATCATAAAATTTTGTAGTCTGCCCACACATTTTATTTTTTGGCCTTCAATAAAGTATGACTGAACCAACATAGAAAACCAACATCTCGGAAGTGGCAGCACATTAGCCACCTGATCTGGTGCAACAGAGAGTAAAATATGTAAAACTAGAAACGTCAACTTTACTTTTGACCTACCGCTACGTGAGCAGAGATGTGCCCGACTTCCAACAGCCACGTGGAAATGTGTGACACAAACGTGGAGAATCTCAGAGTAGTCTGGGTCACAGGAAAGATAATCCCCAACCCTAACCCTGCTCTCTGGTCATCCTAATTTACAAACTGGAAAATCGCTTTAGTCTACTTTACGGGATCTACTCTCATTCAAAGCAGCCTGGTGGTGAAGGACAATTTGCATGACCAACAAATACAAATGCCTCTTTGGGTCCATCCATGGTCTGTAATTGTTCTAAATCATTTATTCAGGAAATGCAACATATATAATGTCATGGAGCAAAGACTTCTAAGGGTTCCGAGTAACAGCCCAGGGTTTTCTACAGGGTGGGTGGGCAAGACCAGTGCCAGTTAAGTTCCACTACAGGAGGGGCACCACAATTTTCGGTACTAGGAGCTATTTTATGTAGTAGGCCTCTGAATCATATTTCCTTTGAAAAGAGGGTTTCACACCAAAAAGGTTCTTTCTTGAGGTTCAATACTTTGTATCTCCCAAATCTTTCAAGTTTTTGGTATTCCATGTGTGTGCAGTTTATGTCAGCAGGAGTTTTTCTTAGTAGGAATAGTATTTTTTTGTGTATGAAAGAAGAATTGTCATTCTTTATTAAAATTAAGGAAGTAATGGAGTTGAATGGGTGAAATTATCTACGATCAAATTCTTAGGATTTCTAGATGTTAATATTTCTGGGCTCAAATTATGAACTTAAAGTATTAAAAATAAATGGGTCTTTTTTTTTTTTTTTACAGTAATCTCATCTGCTCTTGGGTTTAGTAGTCCCTTGGCAAACCGTATCTTCAAACCCCCATGGTCCCGATATACGTGTGAAACCAACTGGGACCATCATCTTTTTCATGCAAATTCGGGGCTGTTAAAAACAGCTTTGTGTAAAAAATAAGGAATCCTTGCCTTGCATGCTACCCAAGGCAAATTAAACACACTCCTAAATACTTGTGTTCCTATTTGAAGGTCTTCGCTCATCTGCTAAAAACTGACAACTGTGCTTTTGCAATACGTCTCTGTTTTGTTTTGTGTTTGTAGCAAAGCCAGTAGCTCATTATGAAGGGGGTATGACTTTATGATTGCAAAACAAATGCCCAGAGATATTTTATCAAGAGCTGTGGACCCTTACTTACAGAACAGGGATAAAAGAAGGATGTAAAGAATAAACACACAATAAAACAAAAGTGATGACAACACTTACTTCTCTTTCAGTTAAATGCAAAGAGAATCTTTCCCTCCAAGAAGGATGAAACAGAGCTACATTTTTATTCAATTTTATGCACAAAGTTATTTACGTGAACCACGGATCTTCAGAAAACTACAGATACATCTACAAGTTAAGCCCGTGGAAAGACTGCCTACAATGATGCCAACAGGACGCTGGCATTTGTAAAAGCCAGAAAAGACCTGCAAAGGTTTGGATGTTTAGAAAAATGTTCCCCGAGGGGTAAGCAGCTTTCGAAGGGGGACTGTATTCAGTTTGTGATGTGTGGAGACGTCCGACTTCAGGGCACCGAGCAGCCATCTGTTGTAGGAGTGGGGAAGGCAGGCCTGTCTGGAGACAAATCAGTGTTCCGTTGCCATTTTCAAGGAAGCCCTGCACCCATCCTGAATGGGTAAGGATGACGCCACTGTGCAGCCCTGCTCTCCACCAGGCAGATGGTACCCCCGTGAGGCTGGCCTGGAGGAAGGGCCGCACTGGCACTCAGTGTGAGTGTGGAGAATTACTTCTACTCATTGTGAGTCTCATCACCCCAAACTGCTCTATACACACAATGCATTTGAAGGGTGCCGATCGAAATGCACCTCCAGGAAGCTGTCAGTACAGTAAATACTCTGCCAGCTAATCTGTACAATTTCTACTTGACTCTTCTAGAAAAATAAAGCAGAACAACTAAGCAGGCTCACACATGTGTTTAAAAAGAAAAAAAAACACATTATGGGGCATCTTACAAACCCAAAGTCAATTTCCTTTACTGTGGGAAAGAGATTGGGCTACTAAAGAATCTTCTAATATCCCCCCAAACTGGACCTTCATGTTAGTTTTGGTCGTGAGGTTAAGCTCCTATATTCTAAAGTATTTAAAACTCAGTTATTTTTATGTATTATATAATATATACATCTATCTCTATTTTACTTTATTTGGAATATTCTGCTGATTATCTAGAGTAATCCAACGATGGTGGAGATTCTAATTCATTCAGCAAACACTTAAAGTTGAGTTTAATGAGTTTAGGCACTGGGAAATAAAGATAAATAAGATGGTTCTAAATTCAGAGAGCTCAGGGTCTAACAGACAGAAAGCACACCTAGGCACACCTGTGTCATAAGATGCACTAAGCATAACGTGAGTGCTGGGTATTCAAAGTTGTATTCAAAGCTAGCTTTTAAAATAAATGTTAAGTAATGATTTTATCAAGAAATAGAAAGTAAACTGCCTTGAAATGGGAAGGTGCGTTCTCCTATTTCTAAGAGAGTTATTTTTCAAATTTCATGCTTTTTAGCAACAAGTCATATAGAAAAACAGGTCTGTTTCCACAAGTCTTAATTATAGAGAATCTCTATTATAGGTCTTGATTCCACTATTCCCTAAATTCCCTAAGTTTGGCACGTGATGGTACTGGACTTCAGTTCAGTTCCAAGTCCTGCCCCTTTGGGTCATGGTCTTATCCAGGTCACTTTTCAGAGACACTCGACCGACTTCTTCAGCCTTTTCCATTCCGATACATCATATCGCAATTTTAAAAGATAAGAGTAATGGTTACTATTTATTGAACAGTTAGTATGTCAAGCACGGTTCTAGATACATGAAATATTTAAACCTCCAACAATCCCATGAGGTAGGTATTATTGTCATTTCCAGGACACACAGCAATGCTTCTCAAACTTTTTCAGAATCTTCTTACACTCTGAAAAAAAAATCTTTGAGGACTCCCAAGAGCTTTTGTTTATGTGGGCTATATCTATCAATGTTTACGGTATTCAAAATGAAAACCAAGACTCTAAATATATATTAATTTACATATATTTATATATAGTAAAATACAAATACTATATATATTATTTGAAATAACAATAAAAATTCCATTACAGGTAAACAACATATAATTGTGAAATACAACTATAGATTCCAAAACAAAGATTAGTAACAAGAATGGCAGTGTTTTATAGTTTTGCTAATGTCTTTAAGGTCTGGCTAACAAAATCGACATCTGGATTCCCATATCCACTTCTGTACTCAGGATATTGCAATGTTAACATGTTGAAAAGCCTCCGGCAAACCACTGTATGCCCACGAGAGTGAAAAAGACAAATAACATCTTAGTACTCTTAGAAAAACAGCTTTGACCTCTGAATTCTTGAAAAAGTCATAGGGCCCCTGGAGCCCCCAGTCCACAGTCTGAGCGTTGCTGATGTACGGTGACACCTATCTTCCATGGGGAAACTGAGGCTCAAGTAGGCTGGGAAACATGCCCACTGTGCCTTAGCTGTTAAATTTAAATACAACCATGCATGTTTTTCCAAATCTGCAAAATAGTGATGAATACTTATTTAGTTAAAATTTCATTTGCTAGAACCTGTGCCTCTGTATTTATCATCACCTATTAACCACCGCCTCTACTGCTAGAGAAGGAATCAATTGAAACAGGCTGGGACCTGGGACCTGGGACCCTTTGCTACAACGCTGGCACCTGGACAAACATCTTGTCCAGCAAAAAAAATACAAAGAAACTATAAGGGACTAAAAATGTGTGCATGTGCAGATAGGGCAAATTATGGACAACAAGATACAAAGAGACCAAAAAACCCAACTGCCACTTCTGAAGAGCAGGGAGCAAAAGCAGGGGACTGGGCATGCACCTTGCACACAACACCACCAAAGGGGTGGGCAGACCACCTAAGGCCCCCCTCCAGCCCGACCCCTGGGCACACCCCTACCTTCACCCCATATTAGGATCCAGCTCGGCCCGCCTCAGGGAACGAGTGAGCAAGGGAACCTGTTGCTTCTTCTCGCTCCCCCCCTGCTGCAGCAGGGGCCCCAATAAAGCCTTGCCTGCATTTCTTGTCTGGCCTCCGATCAATTTCTATTAACTAAGGAGGCAAGAACCCTGGTCGGTAACACAATAATGCAAGAAGTAACGGGGGTGTCCAAGGATGAAACATCCTTGACCCTTTCCATAGCAATCAATGGGAAAACCACTGATCTAACTTTTCAAGGACACACTGAATTCCAAGTCCTATGAACCTACGTTTCCAGCCGAGTAGAAGAAAAATACGAATGAAACTCCTCATATAAACCTATGCTCAGGCGCTCGTTCTGTTTCAATTAACACCACCCCCTCCCCATATTTTTTCCCGACCAAGATCTCACCAAATGCCCAAGAGGAAATGAGATAAATGATTACCCTCATTTACACCTTGGGGCAGAGAGTCACACTCTAAAATCTTAGAGAAAAGTTTCAATAAATCATCAGCCTTCCCCATTTCTGAGTGGGCCCCAAGAATAAGAGCATGGTGGCGACCTGGTGTGTGTGTGAAGAGAGCAGGTCTGCTCCCCCCGGAAGCCTAGAACCATTCTCCGCCTACACAGGCATCCCGGGGAGGTGCCGGCCACAGAGGCAGGACAATGCCGAGTGCCAGGTGTGCCTGTGGAGTGGGCAGATGGGGAGATCGGGGGCAACAGTCCCTGAGTAATGGTTAAATTAATTAGCCTTTCCAAAGCAGATCATTTAATTACTCATCCACTCAGATATTCAGGGCAAGAACAGATTTAGAGAAAGTGTGGGAGCTACAACCCAGATGAAAGAAACTTGCATGCAACTTTTTCCAATGCATAATGTCAGTGTCGGCCCCCACGCTTATAAATACCCAAAATCACCCTCTTATTCCATACTTTAGAGGAATCAATTCACATCCACAATGCATAAAAGTCAGGAAGTTGAGAGTGGTTCTCAATTGGTGACATTCAACGATTTGGGTCAGCAAAAACTAAGGCAGCAGGACTCAGGGCGGCATGCACACACAGACTGTGGGAGAGACAGGAAGTGTAATAACAGCGCACTATGCTGACTCACCGATTCCCTTCCCACCAAGCAAACAAACAAACAAACGAATGAACAAAAAAAACCAGAAACTTTTTTAGAGAACGCAGTATATTGGAATACAGAGATCATTAGTAAAAACAAACACACACGCAAATGTCAGTTGCCTGCCTTTCTGAAGGTCCTCTGTCCATATGCTGCTGCTCCTCATGGAGCTTTCTGAAGATTTCTAAAATCGTTCTCCGATTTCCTAAATTTCTGGAGAATTTTCTAAAAGTTCTCTAAATATGATGCCATGTAAGTGTGCTAGAACTTGAAAAAGAATAGATACATGTATATGTATAACTGCATCAGTTTGCTGTACAACTGAGACTAACCCAACACTGTTAATCAACTATACTCCAATATAAAATAAAAATTTAAAAACAATTGTTCTATAATGAATGTTCTTCCACTCTCAAAAATGGTGTCTCAAAGGACACCCACATTTTCATTTAGTGGTTCACTGATTCATCCATACGGCCACTTGTGTCACGCCCTGTATCCTAACTGCTTTCCTGTTTCGCAGCCCTACTGGGCTATAAGGCTCAGACGGCTAGGACTTCATGCTCTTTGTGTGTCCGAGGCACAAACCACATCCTCATTGAATGAAAGATCATGATTCAGGGCAAAGACAGCCTGAAGGACTTGAGGCAAGATCACAGGCTGCCTTTATCTGTATCGAGTATCAGAGGTTAGTCCCATGCCCCACCGGAGCTTAACAAAATGTGCCAATAAAGCCTACTCCTACCAACGCACTTGTAGCGTTCTGCATATTTCAGATGTACCACGTACTCTTGTTAGCAGATAAATAAACCAATGAAGAAATAAACTTGTCTTTCTGGGGATTCTCCCCTCTATTTCTCCTTAGCGCTATTAGCTTTCACTAGAATAATACGTGCTTCAATCACAACATTTTTTATAAACACAGGGTCTAGTAACTTTATTGAACACGATACTGAGTTAAAAGAACCCCGTTTTCTTCTCTTTTTTTTTTTGTCTGGGGTAGAAGGAAATCCCAAAAGTCTCCTACCTAATGTGTTTCTAAAATACACACTGCAACAAAAAATTCCCCCAACTTCGGTATAGGAAATTTGAGTCTTAATTCTTGCGGTAACTTCTTCCTCGAGCGTAAAGCCAGTTCAAAAAAAAATTTCCTTGAGATATACATTTCTAAGAATCATTGAAGAACTACCTAATTTTTTAAACTTAATTTTCACTTCTGAAAAGCCTAGATTCTTGAATGAGGAATCCTTATGTTTCCATGTTTTTCTAAGAAACATGAATTTCCTATGTTCTCATGTTCTATACCCGTGATTCTCCTTTTAACATTAAAATTCCACTAAAAAGACACATCTAGGTTTGTTTTACGTCTGGCAAATAAGAAAAAACTGAAAAACAAAAGAATTTCATTAATAGTGTTTGATTTTCTTCCATCAATTTTGGTAACATTCAAAAGTAATGGGCGATATGTCATCTAATACGGAAAGAGAATTCTTAGGGAAATGAAAACACAAGCCACCATCTCCTAAGGAGCAATGCATACCTGTGGGTGTGTGAGACAACAGCCTTCATGTTACAATTAATTTGGTTTCCATGGCTTTCAATTATCAATGGCCCTGAAATCTCATTCTGTCTCTATTTTCATGAAGGTCCCAAGATAGTATCTGCGAGGAGATTCAAGCCATCTCTCTAGGCTGAGAAAAACAAGGCTCATGAGATCCTAAAGGAAGAAGTTGAAGGAGCTAATGAAGACCCTGGTAAGGCTGCAACACAGAATAGTTTATCCCCTAAATTCTCCTTCTTCATTTGTGGAATGAGCCACACATACAAGGTAAATTCTGCTCAACAAAATGGCGGCTTTTAGGGTGGATTAGCAATGCCATAAATTCATCCCACAAGTACCACACTGCCTACTACGTCGGAGGCACTTTGCTAGGCTCTGGGGAAGACACAAGGACAAGTTAAGGCTTAATCCCTGTAGTCAAGAAGCATCATGTCTTAGAAAACAGACCATGTGTCTATATCCAGTGTTATGAGTTGAACTGTGTCCCCCTAAAAATGTGAATGACTTTACATGCTGAAGTCCCAGAACACGACCTCATTGGAGTCAGTGTCTTTACGGTAATCAAGTTAAAATGCGGTCATTAGAATGAGCCCTAATATCCACTATGACTGAAGCCCTTAAAAAAGGGGGTAAATTTGAAGACAGGTACAAACAGAGAGAATTACATGGGAAGATGAAGGAAGAGATTGGGAAGCTTCTTCTATAAATCAAGCAATGCCAAAGATTGCCAGCAAACCAGAAGCTAGGCAAAGGGCATGGAGCAGATACTCCTCACAGCCCTTAGAAGGAAGCAACCCTGCCAACACCTTCATATTAGACCCCTAGCCTCCAGTGCTATGAGACAATACATTTCTGTTATTTAAGCCACCCAGTTTGTGGTACTTTGTTAGGGCAACCCTAGCAAAGGAATACATTCAGATGTACTTATATTTTAATATAAAATCTATCAATTACATGTGTTTGGACATAATCCCTCTCTCTACACACAAATATACACGTAGCTTGGTAAAATATAATGGGTGCCCCAAGCAAGTGTCATATAGTTTCAGTAGAAGGAGTATTTAAACACTTCTGACCAAGAGACTCAAGGAAGTCTTTATAGAGGAAATGGCAGTCACATTTCAGACAAGCTAGAGCCACAGTAAATCAGAAGGCAAAAAGTCAGAAGGAATTTATGACTGTAGAACTATAAAATATTTACTGCAAACTTGTTCTTGTTGTTTTTCATCTAAGAAACTCACTCCTTTTACATGCCACTTCTCAAGAAAGGTCAAGAAGTCTATACGAATGACTCAAGTGGCACACTTCATATCTAAACCTCTACAAGTACACATTAACTTAGCCGCAAAGATATTTTTAGTACTTTCATCTTCATCTCCTTTTTACTAAGGCTACTGTGATGTCTAGTATAAGATAAAGGGCTGTCTTCCTGCTCTGTTATAAGACTATTGACTTAGTTGGTCTTCCAGACTGGGGGTGGTTTGCAAATAGACTTACTCTGGCTGCCACCTTCTGCTTTGTAAATACACTTAACTCACTCTCTGACTGCTGCCCTTGTTACAGGGATGAGCACTGGTCACCGTGGAGTAGGTAACAAGGAGTTAGAGGGGTCACCTGTGGTCCTGGAACTGGTCTGTCTAGAGACAGCATGATAGAATCCACGACCAGGCTCCCCATAACTCAGGTCTCTCCCAATAAGCCATTATCAAGCCCTAGAAACACTTTTTAAAAGCCAACAATGGGAAACTTTAGAGGGAAACAGAAGACACTGATGAGAAAACAGAACCTAATGTCTAAGAGATGAGAAAAGAATGGAAACCAGTCTGTGAAATAATTGAATGGATGTGACACCGGGTAAGACCCTAATGGGAAGGAAACCAATTCTCAGATATACGACCACACAGGATACTCTCAACAGAAGTAAAAGTGTTTTAGAAAACAGGAAAACAACTCAAATGCAAACAACAGTAGATGTTTTTGAAGAATAATAATAGCACAACAACCAGGCAACGAAATTAATTCTGTCAAAACAGGTTACTGTAAACGTTCAGTTTATAGGTAATTAAACCTAAGCATTTAAATTGCCTGTTTTATCATCACAGTGAGAGAGAGGAAAATTTTTTAAAATGAAGGCATCTTTTGTATCTTAAAACAAGAGAGGGGAAAGTCGTGTAGTGACTGAGTGGTTCAAAAGTTTAAAAAAGCCATTTTCTGAAGGATGGCAGGCACCCACCACCTTCAAAGGCAGAAGGTGGTTGAGGAAGTAAACAGTCATTTTTGAACAAATTTTGATTACATTTAAGAAAGAGGGTAATGAGAGTAATAATAGCAATAATTAACACTCGCACTGTGATTACATTCCAAGCGCATTACAGTTAGTTATTAACTCATTTCATCTTCAACCTAACCATAAGGTGGGCACTATTATTATCGCCATTTTACAGATAAGGAAAACAAGGCACAGAGAGATTATGTATCTGCCCACAGGTCTTGCGGGTAGTGATTGATGATGTCAGGATTTGGGGGCAGGCACTCTTGGTCCCAAAGCCCCATTCTCATCTTAACGCTGTGCTACCCATGTAATTCTAGCTGAAGTTACACTTTTTAATGGTGCGTTGTTGTTCAGTAATATGGACACTAAAAGATCTGTGTGAATTTCATAAGAAGCTCTCAAAATCCATTTTCATTCCCTTTGAGACTCAAGCAACTGAAGAAGCAGAACAGAGGTGTGGTTAATAGAACAGACTCTGGAATCAGACCGCATGAGTTCAGAATCCCAGCTCATCCGCTGACCAGCTTATTGACCTACGGGAAGTTACTTACCCTCTCTGTGATCGAATGTGCTATCATTTACAAATACAAATTGCCCCTTTCTGTGGGAGGATTTGACTTCCCCACCCCACTGACATCAGGCTCGGCATGAGACTTGCTTTGACCAATGAAATGTGAGTGAAAGGCACATGTGTAACTTTTGGGCAGAAACTTGAAGGGCCAGGACAAAATCTGCCACAATACCTTTCTCGTTATGATCGGCAATGTTTGAGAAAGAGGCTGACCTGGGTGCTGGAGTGAGGATGCCTTGGAGTCAAGCAGCAGACCCACCGCTGACTTCTGATGGAGTAAGAAATATATCACTGTACTTTTAACTCACTATAATTTGGGGGCTGCGTGTCACATGACATACTGCCTCTCTTCTCTCGTACTCTCTCTGTGCCTCAATGTCCTACCTGCTGCTAGGGTTCTTGCAGGAATTAACGAGTTGTGTTTATAAAGCACGTAGAAACAGTGGCTGGCACGTGATAAGCTCTATGCACGTGTTCATTCTTTTAATTATATTCATCTATCAATGGTGGGAGATAGGATTTTAGTGAGCCAGATACTCACATGAAGAGAACACGAGAGAAAAGATTACTGGAGGAAACGCTGCCAGTACTAATCAAATCCAGTGCTTTTCTGACTCTCAGATTCTTTCAGCTCAGTCCTTATTGTTATACTGGTTGCCCTTTGGGCTTTTTGCAAACTTCTCCTTCTCTTCATTGCTTCCAGTAATCTTATCCATTTATTGACAATTCAGGGCGGTCATATTAGTGACCCAAAGTTTCCAGACAGTTTTTCCTGCTGCAAAATCTAGTCAGTTACTTTGGCCATGAAGATTTCTCCTCCATGGCCCTCCACTATCTTTTTGGAAATATACTTGAGCACCAGTTTTCCTGTCCATGGAACACAATTTGAGTGAGATCATAGCAGCTGCTATTTCTTTGTTTCTCAGGGTGAACGATTAGATAACTTTGACAAGTTTCTTTGTTCCATGAGTTTTGACTGGCTTTAGTTTGCTAATGTACAACATTGTGTGGAAAAGCTCTTGTTTCACAATTAATGCTCCACACAACTTGCTTTCAGGGGATGCTGCTGAGGCATCCAGAGGTTGTGATAAGCAGATACCGGGACCTCTTATGCCCGAGAGGAAGTTACCATGAGGCTGCCCCTAAGCATCTTAGAAATCACAGGCCACTAAAGTGGTGGCCCAAAGACATCTTTGACAGCACCGCCCTCGTTTCTGAGAGGAGGAAATGGAGACTCAAAGAGGCTGACTACCTTGTCGAGAAAAATTACAGTCTGCGGAGCAAAACCCGATAGACCAGAGTCATTATCCATGGGAATCATGGATACTGTGCTCTTTCTAGGGCTAATCGTGCTTCAAAGGAAAACACTTGGTGACAGGAATACATCTGGACAGACTAAAAAACGTGTTACTACCCAATTAACAAATTCATTCACTCCAGGTTACTGAGCATCTTACTGGGTTTTAATATGACCCATTCACAAAGGCCAAAAAGAGCTTACTAAGAAAGCTACAGTAACAGAGCCCCATTTAACTATGCTCCTACCTGAAGTAAGCTGGTAGGATAGAGTCAGTATCAGGGCTTAACTAAATTAAGATATAAAACAGAAATCAAGTCATTTATTACATCAAAGAGCTTTGCTTGGCAGTTACTTACCAGATAAGTAACTCACCAGCTATTTTCTCTGAAATAATAGTGATTAGAATGACTATCATATCCAACAAAAAACTGCAACAGGCAATAAACAGGGTCAATCTTCAGAAAATAAAATACACCAAAGGTAGCTATAGCTGCTTTTGACTGTCTTGGTAGCACATAAAAGCGAAAGTTATTTCTAGCATTCATCATTTTAATGATTTCTAAATTTGCTTCTCCAAAAGAAATGTACTGGAGATTAATATAGTTTACATGAAAACAAACAGAATGTGTAAATTACTAAGGGGTTTACTTCCTTGCTTTGATTCTAGCCACTTTGCCAAGCCCTAAAAAGACATTCACTCAAGTTTTGAGTGGCTTCTGTGAAATCATCTCCTCTACAACTAAATAGGTAAAGAAAGCATGTACTTTTTTAGTGGATAATGGTAAACCCGAGATTTGTAGCTAAAAACATTCTTGATCACAAACACTTTGTTGTTTTCTTTGCTCCTTGGCTACATTCTCAGGTCTAAAAGACATAAGTGAAAACAAAACAAAGAGAAAAGGATTCTTCTGTAGGCACCCACATCCAAGAAAGGCTCAGTAGTCGAGAAAGTCACAGTAAAAACAGACCGTCATAGACAGGAATTCCATTAAAGAAGGACAAAATATCTGCTTTGGGGAAAGCCTCAATCCATTAAAAAAAAAAAAAAAATTACTGAGAGACAAAGTCCGGAGCTGTAATACATTCTTAAGATCAAAGGCAGAAATAACTAGCAATGTCCGAGTTAGTCCCAAAGAAAAGCAAACCTAGCAACAGACAGACTTTCTTGCAAATGGAGAATGTCTTTAATATAATACAGTAAGTCTGTTGTATGTGACACCTTGATAAATTAAAGAAATAGAAACATTGTCACAAAAGAAAAGGAAGAAAGGAAGGAAATTCACAAAACAGTGCCCACAAAAGATGGATAAGAACATTTTAAGAGAATACTGCATTGATTAAAGGGAAGCAAGGAAAACAAGATAGCTGCTCTATCTGGCTCACCCCCTACTGCACATGCCCTATTGTATTGTTTCCTTTGGCACTAACTACAAGAGAGTTTCATCCTATGTCTAATAATACTATTATTTATAAAATAGAAGAAAAACATCCTGATAAGAATATACCTCAATAGGAAAAAGTCTCCTTCTATATAATCTGAGTGTCCAGATGAAAAAGAAATGCTTTTTCAAAGTAATAACAATTACAAAGCAACCAGTGAACAAGATAAGCACTCGCAGAAGGAACCACACTGAATCTATTCAACAAACCAGCTTTTCTGTTATGTGAACCCAAGAATGGATAACTGCTACTCGCTGGGAAAACCTGCAGTGCTGTCAAAATCAGCCAATGCCAGTATACAGTCGCGTGGGAGGAAAATCTTTAAGAAAAGAAGAAAGTTTAGAGAGAAACAGAGGAAAGGGTGACAATACAACTTGTAAGTCTTTATTCAACATTATATCCATTGACCTATTACGTTTAAGTCAATATGGAAGACACAGGGTTTTGAAAAGTACACACAGACACAATGGCCCCTGCCCTCCAAAAGCTAGAACTTGTAAAATACTACTTCGGTCCCGGAGTTTACCAATGCTAATTTCTTGCAATTATAAATAGAATGTTCAACTCTGTAAGTGAAATTATTTTCATATTCTGGCCAGCATCCCATATCAATATAATTCTGCTGCAAAGTACATTTATATTATATTGAAATTAAAAAGTCCAAATGGAGTGCATATTTTCAGAAGTCCAAGTTTATAAACAATCTGTTGAATATGGAGGTTTCCTATTCCATAACTTTACAGACATGATACGTACACCTAACTACATTTAATACCAACCATTTTACATATGAACTACAATCTGATCGGGTATTTCAAAGACTATGTGGATAGCCCGCTAGAGTTGGGGAAGAGTAAAAAGCAATCCATAATTCAATTAGGTAGCACTTATTCAGCCATTAAAATGTGGCAGCCACTGTCTTATATGCTCCTACGTATGTCATCTTATTGAATCCTTGCAAATCTATCCTTTTTACAGATGAGTAATAAGACCTTCCAAATGAACAGCCATTTGAACTTTAAACCATTGCACTAAACTCCTTCAAACCACATACCTCCAGAGGAGATTCCTGTGGAACCGAATTCGTTGTTGCTTATGAATGGATTTACTCTGCTTTTGAAACATGATCAAACCAAGCATGATTCCAGCAATAATTCCCCAGCAGGGTCTGTAGCCAGAAGGGCCAGACAGCAAGGCTAGGACCTTTGAGCAACCCCTGCCCCTACTCTTAGGGGCACTCCTAAGAGTTCAAAATAGGAAATTCAGGCACGCAGTTCAGAGAAGCACATTCTGACAGGGTAGGTATGGGTAAAGGTCCAGATTTGGAAAAGTCTAGAATGTTCCTGAAAGGCAGGGTTCTACGAAGGGGATTTCAAGGCTGGTGGTCAGCTGAGAGCTTAAGGTTCAAGGACAGAATTCCAGTTTCTACAAGGGATGATGGCAATGTGATAATACCCTTAGATCAGCTGAAGTACAGGGAAGAATTTCAAGGCACCTACTCTGTATGGGTCAAATCAGCAACAAGGATAATCTGAACACACAACCAGATGCTTTTAAGTTTACTTTTCCATAAAACTTATAGTCATTAAATAAAACGTATCAGTTTACTCTTCTGTTCGAACTATGGGACTCTTAGTTCTCTGGACCCTGATAGGTCTGTTTTGAAAAATGGCAAGTCTAAATCTCTATGGCACTGATACTCCATGAGGGGTAAGCCAGCTTTAGGAACATTAATTCCAGGGCTGACCACTGTGAATTCTTGACACACTGCTCACATCTGGAAAAGTCTGTCAGGAACAAAATCTAGACGAGCTTGTGATTTTGCTGATTTCTCTTCCACTTTTGACCCTCAGCCTTTGGTCATGGGCTAAACTCTATCGATTCATTCTAATTTTCAGAGGGAGAAAACAGAAAGTCTGACATCGAATTTAACTTTTAAGATATCTATCTAAAGTTTTAAAGAAGGGCTCTGCTTTCTAGAAGAATGGCCAATGTTAAAGCAAGAACTAAGGAATAAACATTACGCAGACAGAAAGAGCGCTGTATTCTTCAGTCTATACGAAAATAGACATAAGTCGTTAGGCCAGTTGACAACGAGGGGCCGAGTCTAGAATCACAGACCATGTCTTCCTCAGTATCGCACTCCACACCCAGTAGGTCTTAGTAGATGCTTACTGAACTGAAGTTACTTAACACCTGAATCTCAGATTCTTCCTCTTTAAACTTGGGTGATAATGTAGTCGTGCCTCACTATTTCACACATTACACATCTGCAAACTTGCCTACTCAGTAAAATGTACTCGCAATCCCAAACTCAATACTTGAGGTGTTTTCACGATCACTTGCAGACACGAACAGAGCAGCAAAAAATGTGAGTCACCAATGCCCACGTTGCCAGCTGAGGTCGAACAGGGCGACGCTCTGCAGCTGTCGTGCTGTAAACAAGCATCCTTTCCACGATCTATTCAGTGCCATGCTTTTTGCTCTTCTGTGTTTTGCTGCTTAAGACGGCCCCCAAATATACTGCTCAAATGCTATTCCTTGTTCCTAAGTACAAAAAGGCTATGATGTATGATGTACCTTACAGATGAAATATATGTGTTAGCTAAGCTTCATTCAGGTATGAGTTATAGCGCTACTGGCCATGAGTTCAATGTTAATGAATTGACTTTATATATTAAATAAGGGATCTTTAAACAGAGACACATATGAAGATTACATATTGATTGGATGATGAAGATGTTATCACCAGAGGCTCACAGGAACCTCTGTATTCCCCTTAGGAGTGATGGTGCACTATTCACTAAGTCAATGTTTGCAGCAACTTTCTAGAACATCACTGTCATGAATTATGAGAAGTGACTGTATTTACTCCACCAGTGGTTTTTAGCTCTGAGAAAATGTAGGTTTGGAAAATGCTGGTGAAGCGACCAGCACAAGTGGGCACTTAAGGAATCTGACGTACCTAAAGGCAAAACCAGTGTCCTGTCAGGCACGCACAAGCAACACAATTTAAAACATCTACCTCAGATTCACCGTATTTCATAGAAGAGCATATGAAAACGCGAAATTGCATGTGAATGTATTGCTGAAGTCAATATACTAGTAGAAATGGGAAATACTAAGATTATTTATAATCAATCAAAAGGCATCTGAGTTCCAGGTCAGGTGAATATTGTCAGAAATAGGCTATCAACTTGCTAGTTAGAAAATCACAGCCTTTTATGCATAAACCTTTCAAACAAATCCAATTAAAATGGCAATTCAGACTTGAGCATGTCCGTGACAAGTCTATTACCTCCACAGGTTGCAGTTACCAAGTTGTCCTGATAGTAACAAACCAGGATTGCAACATAAAGCACACATAAAAGCAGAAACTCACCAACAAGGAATGCTCCTATTTGATGAATCTAAATCATTTACTTTAGGAAACAACACAGCCTTGCTTAAAAAACTCTGCCTTTGGGGCTTCCCTGGTGGCGCAGTGGTTGAGAGTCCGCCTGCCGATGCAGGAGACACGGGTTCGTGCCCCGGTCCGGGAAGATCCCACATGCCGCGGAGCGGCTGTGCCCGTGAGCCATGGCCGCTGAGCCTGCACGTCCGGAGCCTGTTGCTCCGCAACGGGAGAGGCCACGACAGTGAGAGGACCGCGTACTGCAAAAAACAAAAACAAAACAACTCTGCCTTGATTAATTACGACAAACAACGTACTCCTAAGCAGAGATCGTGTGTAAAAATGTAACAAACTAACTCTTTCTTGGTACAGATATGACCACTTTAATTCAGATTTCACTAACTCAGAATCAAGGGCCTAGGCAGGTTCTTTGTTCTATAATAATATTCGAGAGATAAAAGAATAATGAATGATATTAAAGGAGACTGAAGTTCTAGAACACTGTACTAAGAATTTTTTAAGCTTTTCAAGATTTTGAATGCATCTATTCACATAAAACTAATTTACTTATTCGTTCAAGATTCATTAATTCCACACACATTTATTAAGTTCCCCTCTGGGCCAGCCATCAGAGCTTCCCAAGAGAACGAGACACAGAATGGCCTTTCTGAAGCTCACAATCTAGCAGGTGAGCAGACCTGTCAACAAATGCATTGCAAGGCGATAAATACAATGAAAGACGGAACTGCAAAGGAAGAAAAACATTACTGAGCTGAGGCTGAGGCTTTGAAAAATAACCCTTAAAAGGGGGTCTCCAACACAGGGTCTCATTGCCACATTAAAGTACAGTTTGTCCCGGGGCTGTGGTATCAATCAGCTCAGCTCTAGTTCATATGAATACTTGAAAAATAATGCAGTTCTAATTCCATATGGGTGGGAGGGAAACCTCACTAACTCAGACTAGTTTGGACCAGCACCTCTTGCCTTCATTGTCAAGTCACTTCTGCTGTTCAAACTACAATTAGCTGAAAGTAACATGGTAAGCCAGAAGGTGGAGGTACAGGATGCCGCCTGTGGTGTTTCTAGCTGGGAGAGGTACTGGAAGGAGATAGCCCCCGCTCCTGCCATTGAAAACGTATGTGTTCTCATGAGAGAGAACATGGTTTCCATTATCCTGAAGTCAGTTGGATTGGTCAAGTGATGGAAAAGGTGACTTACCTTAGTTTCTCTCTGCAAGGTGACACACCTTAATTTTATTAGGACCTATGTTATCCCTTTCTCATCTCCCTCTGCTTTTAATACAACAGGAATGTGATGGATGTCCTTTCCCAGACTTAGGTTCTGAATATGGATACTTCGTGTGTTTGAGGCTGCCAGAGAGAAGTAGGATCAGTTGAAAGAACTCAGTCCCCGAGGGAGGCCATGGCCAAGGAGGCCCCCGCACACTAAACGTCTGTGGAGAGCCAAGAGCCCAGGGCTGAGGGGGCCTCGCTGCTGAGCATGAAGCATCTCTGCCCACTCTGACCAGCCAAGCTGGATTTAAAGGGATTTTGATCTCTCTCCATTGCTCATCAGGCTTCTTTCCACAGTGCCCTCCGGCAAAGGTGCCATCCTGTTAGGGAGATGCTGATGGGAATCGGAAAGAAGGCATAACTCGGACATCTGTAAGGATTCTGGACATAAGGCACGTGGCTAAAGAATGTGAACATGAAATCAACTGATCAGCCGAAAAAGAAAGCAAAGAGGTTCAATAATTCAAATATAAACTGCATAAACTACAGTGATATAACTTTCAAAATACACATTCACTCCCAGAGTAGATTTAAAACAAAGCTATTTATGTGTGGATATCTATATATTTATATCTATATGTACTTATATACCCACATAGAGATATAGATACACACACATATAATACATAACATATACACACACGTGTGCATGTGTGTACGTGCACGGCTACAAACTATCTAAATCCATTTCCTCTTCTTCTAGGCTCAGAGTGAAACTACATTTTCCTATCTCCCTTGCAGTTAGCATTCCAGCCAATGAAGTCTGAGTGCAGTGATTCGCGCTACTCATGGGTCTGACCCATAATAACCTTCTACAGATGGTTCCATGCAGTTTCCCTCTCCTGGCTTACTGGGATGGAGAGGAACACTACAGCAACCTTGGAGACTACAGTTCGAATTCAGGAGAGCTCCATCAGCTTGGGTCCTTGAACAACTGCATGGAGGAAAGCTCCCGACTAAATCTGAGCAGACCCTCGGTGCTATTATATAAGTAAGAAATCTATTTGTTAGCTAAGTCACGACAATTTGAGAGTTTATTTGTTACACAGCCAAGCCTACCCTCTCTATGACACAGAGTTGGGAGTGCCTCACTTTTTCGTAAACAATGAGATACACGTGCTCACAACTTAAAATCCAACATGTTTCCAATACAACTTTGCTAGCTCTCTTCTACTCCGGGTTCATCTGTCTTTCTGTCTTTGCATGGGGACACAGCCAAATGAGTCAACAGAGAGAACCACACTTATTTGAGAAGACTCTGGTCAACACTGTTCTGAGGGGCAAACGCCCAAGTGGGCATGTGCTATCCATGAGAGAAATTGATTCACCTTAACTCTTCTAAATGTGTGCAGACTGCGGGGCCATAATTCCACATCCGAAGTCAAACAAACTACTGAGTATAACAGTATAAAATACTGACTATAACAAAAAGAAGGCAGATCTCAAAAGCTGTGACCTAAATGATTTCTCCAGCAGATCATGATTCGTATGTATAACTGATTCACTTTGCTGTACAGCAGAAACTAACACAACATTGTAAATCAACTATACTCCAATAAAAATTTTAAAAAATGAAAATCTCAGAAACAAAACAAAACAAGATCATGATTCAGAGTATACCTTTTCTTAAGGCTGAGGAAACAAACGCAGAAGCAGGTCTGGATGCCCCAGCATCCCAGAGGAACAGTGAAACATGTTTTCAGCATGGGTCTCAAGGAGGGTGAATTTAACGCATAATTTCATAGAACTCATCCCATTGGACGGAAAAGCTAGACCGCAGGAAGCGATGTGGAAATCACAGCTCCGAGAAGGCAGCTGAAGAACTCTTCTTGTCCCTCTAACATCTAGTTCTTACACTTCTCTAGCCTTTCCTTACATGATGTCCAGAAAAGACTCCAAAGCTTTTCTAGGCGGCCCCAAATAAGTACCCTCCAAAACAAAACAATCTTTCTTATTTCCAAGTGAATTGGATTTGCAGTAACTTCTCACTTTATCTCATTCTTACCTAGACAGGGTTCCGTGAATTCACGATTCGTGAGAGAGCATTCAAAGTGTCAAAAGGCTGAGTTCTTGCTTCCATTCTCCTACCATTCATATGGTTACAGATAAATCCCAACCTCTCTGGTCTCAGTTTTCTCATCACAAAGCAAAAGGAATGGATAAAAGAGGGTAAGTCCCCTTCCATCGCTTATCAGTCTACATGGTACCTTGTAATGTATCTCCTATTTCAGGTTAATAAACAACCCCAATTCCTTTATTAGGTCCTTAGATCATACATAGAATCCAAAATGTAAACGACTAGTTTTAAACTACCATTTTATACTTAATCATGCTGGATTCCCATAAATATTAATTTTTTTATTCCTGCCAATCAAATAAGCCAAATGCCCTTATCAGAATGCATTTCAATACATCGTGTGCTGGCATCTTCCAAAATACGTTCACTTATTATGTTTACCAGAAAGAATTTGTGTTGAGCAGCTGCCTCAGAATTAATTAATGTGTACAGCTCACACTATAAAGTTACAAGCCAAATCCCATTATAACTAATACATTTTCAGTGCATAGCTCAAATTGCAAAGGACAGTGAAACTCCAGCTGATGGCCCATTTATTTACAGCAGCATGTGAATCAACAAAGTTATAGGAGCATGAAACCAACAGTTCTGTTCTTGATGTATATTTTGAATAATATATTCCGTGAAATACCATACCCTGGAATTCTAGCAAATTAAAGAAACCTTACTGATACTTCGTTTCTTTCCTGTAAACTCTTAATCTTCTGTATTATAGAACCAGACTATAGGAAAATCGGAGTATCTGATTGTACCAGCTAGATTCTGATTTTTCCTACCCCCCAAAGTTCTTAAACCAAGGAATTATGTTATAGCTCATTAACTGACTTCCTTCAAATACCACTACTTTTCATTTATATCCTGTTCATGTGCTAAATTCCAAAGCATTTTTGAAGGAAACTGAAGCAAGGTAAATAAAGCTGAAACACTGCTTTGACAACATTTTTTAAAAATCAAAAGCAGGTGTAACTGAAAGAAAATAATTATACACCTTGCTGGCACCTGTTCCATTTTTTTTAGAACAAATGTTCATACTCACCTAGGAGATGTTCCATCTGCTTCTCTCATTTTAGTTTCCACGTTTTAGCTTTAATTATTATCCACAAATGACCAAGATCTTACTATCTCAAAATAAACAACCCTGGTCTCGTTTTTTCAAATCACATTCTACCAAAAATGAAATCAGACTTTTAGTTTAAATCTTATTTTTAACAACCAATCTTTAACTTAGCAGAAAAGGAGATCTTATCATTACCATTTGGAAAAAATATAAATTTCATCATCATGGGAAAGTATGAACTCTAGAACTGTATATTCTACAGTTAGGAACTTAGCCATGCAGATAGATTATCTACTCTCTTGGAACCTAAAATCCAAAATTAATGTGTAGGTATATTTTGAAAAGATTTTCAAAAGTAATAAAATAGTTAGATAAAGACATTAAACAGATACACAGTAGACAATACCTTACAACTGCACATCAAGGCATGGGCATCTGTGGCCCGGTACATCAGGCCAGTAGAAAAGTGCCATGGAATCACAGAAGTGACAAACCTTGATCACACCAAAGCCCTGGTGAAAAGCAAAAGCTTTGGTACAGCACCCATACATTTTTGCCTTCCTCAGGCCTCACCTCTGAGCCCCCTGATGTAACTGCATAACTGATTTATTTTTCATCCAGATGGCTGGCGTCCTGTATACAGACTTAAAATGCTGACTGTGTCTTGGACATGCTTATTCAGTGAGTCTCGAAAGCCATTATTCACTAATTTCACGTGGAAATGAAATTTCAGCTTCCCATTGTGTACGAAGAACTTGGCCACTTACGCCACACACAAAAAGTGCTTTTTGCCAGGCAGGAGTGGAATGCAAAAGCCTTCCTGTGTGCTTCCCTGGCTCAGGCCCAAGCTGGCATATGGCGGCCCCGCCAACCACCACCATATAGAATACTAGGTGAATGCTTTAAGCAAGCCCTAATAATGTGATTTATAAAGCACGCACTGGATGGCTGCTGTTTGCCTCTATTTTCACCCAGGATAGCAGATTAATCTTATTTCAAATAAAAGCATTTGACTACATGTTGCTCCCTTGCACCCACTCTCCCAACATTACCAGCTGCTAACATTTTGGTATATCTAGAAATAGTCATGAGTTTCTAAGCTTCCTTCCTTTGCCATTTTCTTATTCTAGAATGCAATCCTCAACATGGGCTTCACTTTCTGTTTCCTGTCTGGGACTAACAGGCAAAGAAACCTGGCTCTTTGAGAGCAAGTTAAAGGTCTTAGCGAAGCTCGCAGGCTTTCCTCTGGTTCCCACGCTGTGCTTATAAACAACTATTGGTAATTCCAGAAATTGTTTGCTTTCAGAGGTCAAAGAACTCCCTTCCCCTCCCTCTTTGGGGTTTTAGTTCAGAATCAGCAGTGCTACTCAGCAGTCATAAATAAAAAGTCCCATGTAAATATACATGAACATTTCATACCGTCACTGAGGAGCTCAAACATTATCAAAACCATTAGAAACATTATCACCATCACTGGTGATTTCTAGCCCTGAAATCTGACTTTTGGATCTTCCCAAGAAGATTCATTTACATCGTGTTTGCAAAAGACAATTTGTATTTATACATTGAGGCATGTATCCAGCACTCAGCAATGGATGCAACAAGTCATACCCTGGGATAATGGCTGTCTATCGAGATCCTTTCTCCTCTCATTCTGAGGAGTAAACAGTTTTTTCTTTTCTCTTACTTTTATCTACCCTGCCATATCACTCTGTTCTTCCCCCATATCTGCAGGGGGCTAATAACCCTCCTTCTTTCAGATATCCCAGGAATGTGTTTTTGTCCAATTGGCCTTCCCCAGGCTTGTCTCCTAGATAACTGAATTTCAGGATGAGATGAGTGATACAGATTATAGGGATATTTGGGGCATTAAAAATAAACACGATCGAGACAAAAGAGCTCCATTTTTATTTGGAATTACTCATCCAATTCCTGAAAATAACCAATGCTGTCAGCACTGACTGCGTGAATACCCTGTTTTCTTTTCTTTTTTTAAACAACAAAAACAACTGGTAGTGCGTTCAGAAAAATTAACTTTGACTTGTTCCTGGAATCACAGTCGACTCCAAAGAAAGGGAGATGGCTTTGCATCAAAAAAGTGAATGTGCTTTAAAAACAAGAAACCGGCTCTAGCATGGAGGGGACATCCAGAGACAAAGAGTGGTGGCTCCAGGATTTCTAGAGGGGACCTTCAAAGGAAGTCACCTGGTCAGAATGAGGGGGCAGGGTATTTGCCTGGAAGCTGTATTTGCAGGGCCAGCTCACATTTCTTAATCAGACTGTGGCTTTACTAAAAGTGGCTGAGCGGGTGGCTAATGGAAATGCCACCATTAACTGTGTCAGCGCAGACTTCGGTAAACCCCTAAAAGAATACAGCTACCGCATGCAGTATCAGCCAGACCCTTCTTAGAAGTCAGCTTGGATCTATCAGCCTTAAAAGAAATGTAAATGACAGGACACACATTCTTGAAAAAACAACGGAGGTACTCAACCGTGGCACGATCCTCAACTGAGAGACAGATAAACATTAGTCTGTCATACAGAGTGAAGTAAGTCAGAAAGAGAAAGACAAATACCGTATGCTAACACATATATATGGAATTTAAGAAAAAAAAATGTCATGAAGAACCTAGGGGTAAGACAGGAATAAAGACACAGACCTACTAGAGAATGGACTTGAGGACACAGGGAGGGGGAAGGGTAAGCTGTGACAAAGCGAGAGAGAAGCATGGACATATATACACTGCCAAACGTAAGGTAGATAGCTAGTGAGAAGCAGCCGCATGGCACAGGGAGATCAGCTCGGTGCTTTGTGACCGCCTGCAGGGCTGGGATACGGAGGGTGGGAGGGAGGGAGACGCAAGATGAAAGAGATATGGGAACATATGTGTATGTATAACTGATTCACTTTGTTATGAAGCAGAAACTAACACACCATTGTAAAGCAATTATACTCCAATAAAGATGTAAAAAAAATAAAATAAAATAAAGGGAATAATTAGATGGCAAAAAAAAAGATGTGGCACATATATACAATGGAATATTACTCAGCCATAAAAAGAAATGAAATTGAGCTATTTGTAATGAGGTGGATGGACCTAGAGTCTGTCACACAGAGTGAAGTAAGTCAGAAAGAGAAAGCCAAATACCGTACGCTAACACATATATATGGAATTTAAGAAAAAAACAATGTCATGAAGAACCTAGGGATAAGACAGCAATAAAGACACAGACCTACTAGAGAATGGACTTGAGGATATGGAGAGGGGGAAGGGTAGCTGTGACAAAGCGAGAGAGTGGCATGGACATATATACACTACCAAACGTAAGGTAGATAGCTAGTGGGAAGCAGCGGCATGGCATAGGGAGAGCAGCTCGTGGCTTTGTGACCACCTAGAGGGGTGGGATAGGGAGGGTGGGAGGGAGACGCAGAGGGAAGAGATATGGGAACATATGTATATGTATAACGATTCACTTTGTTATAAAGAAGAAACTAACACACCATTGTAAAGCAATTATCTCCGATAAAGATGTAAAAAAAAAAAAAAAGTGAATGTCTATTCTTCCTCCTTCTCTCACCTATTACAAATCATTATTGGGAAGGTGTATTACTAAAAGGCCCCTACTATGGAGTACTCTATACAAAAGATTGGGGCCTCACTGGCACAAATGGTAGATGAGTATAAAACTAGCACAACATGATATACCTCAATGTATAGCTTGTGTCCAAAATAAAAAAAAGAAAACTTCGTCCTAATACTGTTACTTTTGGATTTGAAGTGTCTGTTGTTTTTGGCTGACCTTATTATAATGAACATCAAAAGCAATCACTTTTAGGGTCCTTTGAGAAATCATTCTCTGTACCCATCTTTAAACAAAAAAAGGTTAAGAGCAGTAAAAAGGCTGGATTCTTCTATAAGTTAAGTACAGCCCCCATTTTTAAAATCATGAAATAGAATTTCAATTGCTAGGGAGCTGCTCAACAAAGTTGTACCTGGAGAGAATCTTTCTACAAGATTTTTGAACAGAAAGGCAGCTCTCGTCAAATCTGGGATAGGTGATGGGATTCTCACAACAAAGCAAGTCTGCTTCCAACAGACCCTAGATTGAAGCATTTCGCAGCATTTCATCTAAGGAATAACTAGGTTCCTGAAAAAGACTTGTCTTGGTAGCTACCGTAGAGCAGTAAGGTAGCAAGGGGAAAAATGCCGTGACAGCATTTTCTTTTGATTCAGCCCAGTAGCTATGGAAACAATCTTTTAAAGTCCAATTGGTCCCCTTCCCTGCAAACCACATAAAATAAAACTATTTCTCACCCTCGTGGATTCCATGCTGGGGGCTTCATTTTTCAACACGTTCAACTTATCTAAGCCCTCTCCAGCTCTAGGTATTTGCAAGCTGACGCTATCATATTTGATCAATACCATGGATTTAAGTTAGAAAACCCATGAAGGCAGGCGTTTCTAAATAAGGCAGCAAGGAGTCCTAACGCCCAAACAACGAGGATAAACATCTGTTCAACATGTGCCCCAAGAAATGCAATGTTTGCTTCTTTACATTTCTCTATTTCTCCTCTTCTCCGAGGTAAGAAAGCATGTGAAGTCCCATCAGTTGTAATGTCATCAGTGCATGAGTTTTGGCTGTACATACACCACAGGCTGGGAGTGGCAATTCAGGGTTAAGAGTTTCCTTCTATTTAAGATTTTTCATTTGTGGCTCCCTCAACAGGAACATGGTAGACAAGCCAAAAAAATAAAGCAAGGCTATGGTCTGACTTTTTTCCTACATGGATTTTAATCATAATCCTTTCAAAATGGAACTCTCTTCAGAAAGTTCTTTCTAGATGTAGTCACTCTAATCTTTTGAGGTTTACCATTAATATTTTTTTTTTTTTTTTTTCGGTACGCGGGCCTCTCACTGTTGTGGCCTCTCCCGTTGCGGAGCACAGGCTCCGGACGCGCAGGCTCAGCGGCCATGGCTCACGGGCCCAGCCGCTCCGCGGCATGTGGGATCCTCCCAGACCAGGGCACGAACCCGTGTCCCCTGCATCGGCAGGCGGACTCTCAACCACTGTGCCACCAGGGAAGGGAAGCCCCTACCATTACCATTTTACATCTTAATTATACTTAAATATTTCTTTTCGTACCTAATTTGATAAAGACAGATGTTCTTTGTCCTACTCTAAATACCACTTTAATTCATCTTTATTGTCTCTTATTTTCCTCAGTCAAATCCCCTCAGTATCCATTTCCCTGTATACAACCTTCTCTCATCAACAACCCCAACCGTGAAACTTGCAAAATCAACATCGAGCACCTACTATCTTACAACATGCATGAATGTCTCTCACTGATTTTGTCAGTCTCATCTTTCTCTTTCACTGTCATAAAATTTATTCATAGCCCATTTGTAAAATCCTATACTGTGCATGGTTAGCATGACACTTAAAAAATGCCCAAGACAATCTTAAAGAACAACAAAGCTAGAGGACTTTTATGCCGTGTTAAGAGCTATTATAAAGTTAGAGAATTGAGACAGCGTGTCTAAAGAAAAAATAAACAAAGAGACCTACGGAACGAAATGGAGTCAGAAACAGACTCATATATAGACAGTCATCTGACATATGACAAAGATAACAAGAGAAAGTATTTGGGAAAGAGTGGTCTTTTTACTGCGTGATTTGGAGTCAGCTGGGTATCCACTGGGGGAAGAAATGACTCTTGATCTTTAAATCATAAGGATCAATCCATTTCTGAGTGACTATAAATATAAAAGATAAGACAACAAAGTATCTACTTAAAATATCATAAGAACATATATTTTCATGAGTTTGGAATAGGCAAAGGTTTCTTAAAGAGGACCCAGCAGGTACAAAGCGTAAAGGGGAAAAACTGACAAATCAGCTTTATTAATACTAAGAACTTCTCCTCTTCGAAAGACACATTCAAGAAAATGAAGAGGTAAGCCTCAGGGTAGGAAAATATATTTGCAATATCTATATCCAATTAAGGACTTGAACCTGTAATACAAAAAAAAAACTACTACAAATTAATAAGAAAAAAGAGATATAACCCATTGGAAAAATGGGCAAGTGACCTGAACAGACCATATCACAAAAGAAGATATTGAAATGGTAAATAAACATATGAGTATCAGTTTCATTAGTCATCAGAGAAATGCAAACAAAACCACAATTCAATACTGCTACTACCCACCAGAGTGGTTAAGTTTTTTAAAAAAAAAAAGGAAACACCAAGTGTCTGTGGGCAAAGATGTAGAGAATATGGAACTCTCACAACTTAATGATTTAATTTTATCAAAGGGAAAAAGGAGACAGTGACAGCAAACACTAGACGATTATAATGCTGGCACCAACAGCTACCATACCTTCCCACAGCTGTGCTGTAGGGAATGAGAAAGGATGATGGTTGAGGATTGAATTTATCTAGTAATGCCTCGTGAAAGAGGGGGATGTGAACCTGAAGCAGAGACAAGTGCAACACTGAATCCGCAGTCTGAGGAGGGAGTGATAAGAACGGTTCTAGGGAGGGAGGATGCTGGGGCAGGTGAGTGGTGATTGTAAATAGACTAAACTTCCACAGTGAGTTCTGTAAAGAGGAGCCGCTGAGGAAGAAGACGCTGAATACCAAGTTCTATTCTAATGGGAAAAAAAAAAAATCATTGTTCACCCTTAGACAGAATAATGGCATGAAGAAAGCTTGTGAAAAAAGATTTACTCATTCAACCACATTTATTGCCGCTTTCTGCAAACTTTTTCAAACTGGGAAGTGGTATATTAGTTGAAGATTAAAATCATTTTACTGCAACCAATTTTCCATAGCCGTTTTGCTAAAACCAGTATTCCGTAAGAAGAGGGTAGACTAGAAAACACACAATACATTACACAGACCCTTAGCAAGAAGGTACGTACTGCAACTGATCCAGGATCAGTGACGGATACACGGTGGAGGTGATATGAGGCACGTATGCAATGGCTAACTCATCAAGCTTGCCTTCGTTTCATTTGGTGCTATAGCGTTGTTTTAAGAAACTTGTTTTCGTCCTGTGTGTGTATGTGTCCTGCATGTGTATACATTCACATGTATATGTGCACTGAGTTGAAATATAAAGTGTATTTCTTACTGTGGTTTGCAGGCAGAAAAACTTGGAAAACATGTCCCTAGAAGCAGAGCTCTGTAGAATGCATCTGAACAAGGAAAGGCTTGAATGTGTGCCAAAGAATGCTGAGTGATGAACAGATACATAGTAGATGAATGAACAGCCGGTGTAGAGTCTAGAATAAGGGTCTAGAGTAAAAGTCTAGAGTAAGATGACATTCAGACCTTCCCCAGTTTTCTGCTTAAACCTTAGGGTATTTACTTCTCCCTGAATGTCCTATTTCCCAGGCCTCTTTTCAAGACCATCAAAT
Source organism: Neophocaena asiaeorientalis asiaeorientalis (assembly GCF_003031525.2). Lineage (NCBI taxonomy): Eukaryota > Metazoa > Chordata > Mammalia > Artiodactyla > Phocoenidae > Neophocaena > Neophocaena asiaeorientalis. Next base: position 780,695 of record NW_020175011.1, read on the forward strand.
GAGGCTGGAATTTAAGCATTTTACACCCATTTCTTTCCATCTGATCTACCTAGCAAATGCTGAGATCTTGCAGCTCCAACCAGTTATATCACATGTACCATTTAAAGTAATGTTCATTTGCATTTTTAAAATTTTGTTGGATCATACACTTGATTTACAATCTTGTGTTAGTTTCAGGTGCACAGCAAAGTGATTCAGCTATGTATGTACATATATTCATTCTTTTTCAGATTCTTTTCTCGTATAGGTTATCCCAGAATATTGAGTATTCTGAGTTCCCTGTGCCATACAGTAGGTCCTTGTTGGTTATCTACCTTATATATAGTAGTGTGTGTATGTTAATCCCAAGTTCCTGGTTTATCCCTCCTCCTTCCACGTTTCCCGTTTGGTAACAGTAAGTTTGTTTTTTGATATCTGTAAGTCTGTTTCTGCTTTGTAAATTCTAAACTGCGTTCCATTTGGATACACCCAGCCCTGCCTAAAAAGGATCAAATAACTGGCAACTTGAGGCGGGATTGTGCGTTGTCTTTTCTTTAATTTATCTCGATAGTTACGTCTCTACATCATTTTCACTAAATAAACCCAGTTGCAGTGAGGCCAATGGCTGTTTTATGATCGTGCCATTAATGATGTTGACATTAAAAACTGTGATGAATGTTAAAAATAATTTTTTACATAGAGCAATTTTATTCTATGGTAATTTCCTACCCCCTTAAAATTATGCAGCCTGCAATTAAAAGAACATAAAAACTTCTCAACCCCTTCAAATTTTACAGCACTAAATTAAAATCCAATAAGCAGTCTCTACCCATGCCTCCACCCTCATCACTTTAAATTAAAAAAGAAAAACTCACTAGGAACCCAAGATCTTAGGCAGTAAAAGCATTCCAATCAGCTACACAAAGCATTTATTGTGCGATAATGTCCATGAATAGTTAAAGGCCCACTGAAATATCTGAATATACGTTTTCTTTATAGAAGCTTATACTGGGAGTGGAGAAGGCCTTCATTCACTCCGAAACCCGGCGACCTGGAAGTAGGCAGTCACGGAATATCTCAAGTGTATATTCACTTCCTCTTCTGCACAGCTCTCTGCCTTTCCCCATACTCTGTGGTTCTGCAATTTCCCCCCCTGTCCCCTCACATCCTATTTTCTGCCGAGGCTACTTAAGTCATGTTCGTCTCATGTTACTCGTTCCAGAATTACTCTAAAATACTTTCAGATATGTTACTATATTAGGAGAAGGGAATTGAAACTTTCAAAGTCCAGTCTGCAGTTGCTCTGCCAACAAGGCCATATGCTGATTGCTTACTAATTGACCCACCGTATTTCTGATGAAGTGTTCAAAGCAGTTTAGGAATTCATCCCTAAAAGCTGCATGGATATTCTGGAGAAACTATTCTCTTACTGCCCAGGAAGAAAACAGACTCGAGGTTGAAAGGGGAAACCAGTAATGAACTTGGCCATGGGCAGCTGCCTTCCTATCAGTCGGTCACATGACCTCCCCTGATTTCATGACAGCCATTTTTAGAAGATGGTACAATTATAATGCTACATTGACTAAGTGGGTGAGTCTATCTGCATTGCTATTGTTTTGGGACTAGCTATTTCTAAATCTACACCCAGTCACACAGGGACTATGCGTGCTCACGTCATGCCACAGGCTACTCAGAAAGTTTCCTTTTGTCTGTCTCAAACAAAACCACCCAGGGCTCCATCAAACCAAAGGCAACCTGCAGTTTGGGGATGGAGAGAACGGGCTTATTCACCTACTGGGTCAACAGACCCAACCCTGGTCCTTGGGAAAACCTTCTTCCTTCCTAAATTCCAACCAATAACTTATCAGTTCAGAGAAAAATAATGCCCTCTCCACGGCAGAGTTGTTGAAGGGCACTACCCTTGCGTGTTTCTCAGTATCCTACCTTCTCATTTTTTTCCCTTCCTCTGAGTCTGACAAGGAAGATGTCTCAACATTCATTTATCCCGGACTTTGGATGCCCCTTTAGTCTCCCCCTGCAGCCCACAATCTGTATCCCGTCCCTGATTCCTTTATATCCCCATTCAGGTAGCTATGGTTGGCAAAATAATGCCCCCCCCCACCAAATAAAGATGTCTACCTCCTAATCAGCGAATGTATAAATTTGTTAACTTACATGGCAAAAGGGACTTTGAAGGTGTGATTAAGTTAAAAACCTTGACGTGGGGAGATGATCCTGGACTATCTGGGTAAGCTCCATGTAGCTATAAGGGTCCTTATAAAAGGGATACAGAAGAGTTGGAGTCACAGAAAGAGATGGGGTGACGGAAGCAGAGATCAGAGTGATCCCATTGCTGGAAGAGGGCCACAACCCAAGGAACGCGAGCAACCTTCAGAAGCTGGGAAGTCAGGAAGCAGATTCTCCCCTAGAGCCTCCGGAAGGAACATAGCCTTGCCGACAACTTGATTTTAGGCCTTCTGACCTCCAGAATCTTAGGACAATACATCTGTATTTTTTAAGTCATTTTTTTTTAAGTTTGTAGTAAGTTGCTACAGTATCAAGAGGAAACAAATACAGTAGTCATTATTAAACTATTTCTCTTTGAGTCCCCCCAAGGAAGATAAACCACATCCTCTCATCACATCCTGCACCTTTATCAGTTCTCACGATGGCTCTGCTACAAAATTTAATATATCTAAAGCCTTTATATTCACAAATCTAGTGCAGAAAAGATCAATGCAGGTATTCACTTGGAAACGAGGAAGAAACTATATCACCCACCTGCAAATGTAGCAGTCAGACAAAGGTTCCAAGTAGACAGAAGAAGCACTTAGGGAGCTGGTTCCAGAGTGATAAATGCTGTGCTCTTGCCAACCCCAGTCCTGGCCATGGGGGTCCCTTCCCAACTCCATGCCTGAGAGGGCACAATGGTCATCAACTTTCCCAAAGTGGGGAGATACATTGTGGGCAACCCCGGTTGACCCAGGATCCTCCACTGATTTCCAGACAGGGTCAGGTCCCAAGGTACCTGGCTTAGGCTGGACCCTGACTTGAAAGCATCCTCGTCAGTCAGGGAGGCTACACGGATGACTAGAGCCAAGTGGCATGTAAGTAGAGTCCTCTGTACCCATTCTGGAGACCACTCACATCAGCCTCTAGTCTCGTTATGGAGCTGAACTCTGTCTGGTCATCAGCAAGCCCTCACGCAACACTGGCTCTGCAATCAGCACCGTGTTCCTTGTCTCTGGAAGCAACGCCACCAGTGAGCCTTTAGTCTGGCATAACACCCTGCTAGACGGTGCCCACATTCAAAGGGCCTCCTGGCTCACACCTCTTACTTCAGCCCCAGAACAGCTTAACCCATCATAAATGTGTCCCTCCCTCCACTTGTTATGACTTTTCTGGTCGCCGCTATGCCCCTCCTTGGAGCACATCCCTGACCCTTCTGGCTCTGATTTAGATGTGACACCATCTCTCCATGTCACAAAAACTCTCTCTGATTGGTCAGATAATATTGCCCGTCACCATTAAACTGTCCACAGCCTAGTCCCTGAAACCTGTGAAAATACTACCTTACGTGGCAAAAGGGACTTTGAAGCTCTGACTGAGTCAAGGATCTTGAGATGGGGAGATGACCCTGGGTTATCTGAATGGTTCCAATTTTATCACAAGGATCCTTGTAAGAGGGAGGCAAGGAAGGTCAGTGTCAGAGAAGGAGACGTGGCAATGGAAGTAGGGGTCAGAGTGGCCCGATTGCTGGAAGGGTGCCTTGAGCCATGGATGCAGGTGGCTTCTGGAAGCTGAAACTGACAAGGAAATGGATTCTCCTTAAGAGCCTCCAAAGGAATCAGTCTTGCCGACACCTTGACCTTAGAACTACAAAACCCATTTCAGACTGCTGACCTCCAGAACTGTAAGACCATGAATTTGTATTGTTGTAAGCCACTAGATCTGTGATAATTTGTTACAGCAGCATTAGGAGACTAATACACTCTCCCAGACTGCTCTGGGTACCACCATCCCCAGTCTGACCTGACCCCAGCACCCTTCTTCCTTTGTTTCCCTGCTTTTTCCCAGGGAGTGCTTACTGAGTACCTTCTATGTGCCGGCGCTGTGTGCCATACTAATTAGAGAACAACGCACAGTCTCCACATGTATGAAGCTGACCATCTGACCCCAAAACACTAACAGCAAATGTTATGAGAGCTACAGAGGAGGCATAAAATGTTCTCCATGGACTGGATGTTTGTGTCTTCCCAAAACTCATATGTTGAGGCTCTAATCCCCAATGTGAAGGTGTTTGGAGGTGGGGCCTTTGGGAGGTAATGAAGGTATGAGGGGGGAACCCTCGTGAATGGGATTTGCACCCTTGTAACAAAAGACACAGGGGCTTCCCTGGTGGCGCAGTGGTTAAGAATCCACCTGCCAATGCAGGGGACACAGGTACGAGCCCTGGTCCAGGAAGATCCCACATATGGAGCAACTAAGCCCGTGCGCCACAACTACTGAGCCTGCACTCTAGAGCCCGCGTGCCACAACTACTGAAGCCTGTGTGCCACAACTATTGAAGCCCGCCAGCCTAGAACCTGTGCTCCGCAACAAGAGAAGCCACCACAACGAGAAGCCTGTGCACTGCAAAGAAGACCCAATGCAGCCAAAACTAAAATTAATAAATTAAAAAAAAATACACAGGGGAGGACACAGCAAGAAGCTGGAGTCTGCAAGCCAGGAAGAGATTCCTCACCAGACACCGGATTTCCTGGTACCTTGATTTTGGAATTATGAGAAATGAATGTATGTGGTTTGAGCCACCCAGTCTGTGGTATTTGTTACAGCAGCCCCAGCTGACTAAGACACTACCCGTGGAGCACATGGTAGACGGCTGACCTAGTCTCTGGAGGAAGGAGGCTTAAGCTAGACCTGAAAGACGAGGAGGCCTTAGCCTAGAGCAGGGAGACAGCAGCCAGATGGGCTTTGTAGGCAGAGGAAAGAGGGTGGGTGAAGAGGGAAGGTGGAGAAGGCAGGCCACGTCGGGCCCAACTTTTAGGCCATGGCAAAGAGTGGTTTCTTGCTTTTGCTTCTGCTTTAACTTCAATCTAAGTGGAGGGGTTTTAAACAGAGGAATGACAGGATATCTGCAAATGTCAGGTGCCTGTGATGAAATCAGGGCGTGGGTGCCAGAGCATAAGGAAAAACAACAGGTTCAAGTCTTTGAGGGTTTGATGAAATGTACAAATGTTTCCCAGGCAGCGTATACATTAATCCACACCTATGAGATAAACCTTTATCAGAAACAATCCATCTTTTGGTGAGCTGGCCACGGAGCAGTGCCCAAGGACCTGGGACAAGAGGGAAAACATGCCAGGGAGTGGGGAGGAAGCGTGCAGCCAGGATGGCCCCCGGGGGACCAGGCGCCCAGGACCTGGACCGTGGGTGACCCGCTGGCGAGCAGCCCAGACCCCAACTGAGCAGGGCAGGCACAGAAGGGCAGCCCACTTCACACTGCGCTCCTAGTTGGAAGCCCGGGGGCGCTGAGCCCTGCATCCGCACCCTTGGCATCCACCACGGGAATGGACGTGATTTTATCCCTGGCTGAGTTCACAGCCTCACAGCAGAGATGAATCTGGGCGCACGCCACCCTGAAAGGGTGCTGGGAAACCGCGCCACACGTGCCTCCCGAAGCCTTGAGGGGAACGGAGGATGAGACCATCTGCTTCTGAGGCAGGCTCTGCCCTCCTGGGCATCTCGCGGCCTGCTAATTCCTCAGTGGACCCACGTCAGAAACAATTCTCTCAGATTTCTTTTTATTTGCCTTTGAAGCAAATAGCTGCTGCTAGTCACAGCCAGAGCAGTGGAAGAGAAAAAAGACAACTGTATATATGCTGATCCAGACCCTAAAACTGCCACTGAGCTCCCCCAAGGCCAGCCCAGGCCTTCCCAGGACAGGTCAGGCCTTGGATAAATGTGCCGGTCATTATTTGGTGACACGGCTCTGACCTCACCAGGCACGAGTGTTTTAAGGGGGACAATAACACTAAATACAGCATCCAGCACGTCGCAGATGCCAAAAAATACAAGCATATAAAATCATTCATTATTGACTGTGCAAGGCACTATTGCAACTTTAACCTGAAGCAAGTTTGCAGCTCAATAAGAATTTAGATATTAAGTTTAGAAAATGCAAATGAAATCAGTGCATACACAGAAACCTGAACTCTTAACAGTTATTTTCACAAGCTTATTTCTTTTAAGAGCCACGAAACCCAGACATGTACAAATGCCTATTTCTGCCCCATGAATAATCAACCTCATTTTGTTTATCTGAGTGGCTCTCTGAAATGGAGGTCTTAGACCCTGAAACTATCAGGAAGTCTCCTCATGTTTGGCTGTAGCCATAACCCACTCAAATATTATTTTAATTTCTTTAGGAAAAAATGATTTCACAGACCCCGAGTTCAAGAATTGGAACTGCATAACATAGGGGGAAGGTAGCTTCAGTGAGTTATCATCCTTCCAATACCTTCCAATACCTGAAGCATCATTATTCAGTCTCATCCCCACATCTCCCGGTTAAACAAACAAGAGAACGGAAGCTTGGTGTGCAGACCGGAGAGCTGTTTATTAGCCATGAGGAGAGAGTTCCTGGCAGGAAAGGTTACTTAGAAAAGCTAAAAAAATCATTTTTTTCCAGAGGTCTTTAAAAAGAAAAAATAAATATACCTGCTTAAGTCAGTTTTGATATAACCATGCCTAGAAGCAGTTGAAAAGAGATTCTCTGAGCCTCCATTCTCAGCCCAGGGCTCTCTTTCTGGTCACACAGACACACAAAAGCACAAGCTCCAACAACGTCATGACTCACAGACGTCGATCGCTGGCCGAAGCTGAGTACCTGCTCAGCACCACCAGACACCAGCAGATCAGATCACAAAAGATCCGTGAGCAAAGCACTGCTGCTACGAAACAGTCACTTTTCAACTCCAAGGACACATTTCTGCTGCCCTGACATTGATTTAGGCAAAGAAGATGCACTAACATTTTCCTACGTCCTTGTGGGAGTGAGCCCAGCCATCCCCTTTCTAGAACAGAAGTTTTTGAAGCCAGAGTCAGGCTGCCTGGGAGCAATACCAAATGCAAATGAAGAAAGCTTCTCTTCAGTGCCAGCCGAAAGGAGAGGCCAGAAGCCTTCGAAAGTTCTAATACAGGACGCCTGCAAATTTAAATGCAGGACTGTGGTGCTGCCGGTAGAATTCATCCCAATGCTCAGAATAATCTTCTGAAGGAGCTATTTACAAAAGCAAGCCGCGGTCCTTTCCCATCCTCCTGAGGCGGGTGGCGAGCCCAGGGTGGCTCTGTCAACTACAGTTTTTGTGGCACGTGAGGTGAAGACCCTGCCAGGTACCTTCTGGACAGAGGGATTCATTCACATCCCCAGCCCTGTTACAGAATAACCGGTTCTGTGTTTCAGGGTAAAGATGCCAACCTTTCCCAAGTTGCCCTTCTCTGAAGTGGACAACTGTAGCAGAACTGCTGATGGGAAACCGGGCAAGAGGCCCCCGACTTTGTGATGATGCAAAGCACACCGATAATGCCCGATGCATTTCAAAATATATTAAGTGTTTTTAAAATTTTTTATTGAAGTATAGTTGATTTACAGTAAATCAACTATACTTCAATAAAAAATTTTTCAAAGATACATGCACCCCTATGTTCATAGCAGCACTATCCACAACAGCCAAGACATGGAAACAACCTAAATGTCCGTCGACAGATGAATGGATAAAGATGTGGTTCATATATACAATAGGATACTACTCAGCCATAAAAAAGAATGAAATAATGCCACTTGCAGCCACGTGGATGGACCTAGGGATTGTCATACTAAGCGAAGTAAGTCAGAAAGAGAAAGACAAATACCATATGATATCACTTAAATGCAGAATCTAAAATATTACACAAATGAACTCATCTACGAAACAGACTCACAGATATAAAGAACAGACCTGTGGTTGTCAAAGGTGGGTGGGTGAGGGAGGGATGGAGTGGAAGTTTGGGATTAGCAGATGCAAATTATTGTGTATATATAGGATGGATAAAAAACAAGGTCCCACTGTATGGCACAGGGAACTATATTCAATGTCCTGTGAGAAACCATAACGGAAAAGAATATGAAAAAGAATGTATACATCTATAACTGAATCACTTTGCTCTATGGCAGAAATTAACATTGTAAATCAACTATGCTTGAAGAAAATAAATTTAAAAAAACAAAATAGACTAAGTGTTCATCTCTGTGCCCAAGAAAGAAGATTCCTTCAGAAATATAATGAAAGAGGAAAAAAAGAATTAACATGTCTTGAATATCTTCTGTATGCCAGGCCCTCTGCTGGACCCTGTACTGAATTTACTTCATTTAACATTCATGACAAGACTATGGAGTTATTAAGGCAAGTATTATTCTTCTCTATCTCACGGAATAGATAGTATATCCCACAAATAAAGCAAATGACGGCTGGAGAGTAGAGAAGTTAAAGGCTGGGGTTCACGAAGTGGAAAGTGGCAGAATTAGGAAACGTACTGGGACCTCAGGTCCTACCTACCAGCCCTTCTCCTCAACACCCTCCACTCGTTACACTTCCCTGCTGCTCCCACCATCCCCATCCCCATCCCATTTCACCACATTTATCACTGGAACGGAATCAAGATGGGGAGGCAATATCTCAGTTGCAGATGCTCTGTAATGAGACTCTATTTCTGCTTTTTGCAAGCTTCGCACCATTGGAAAGGTCATTTAAAGTCCTAGACTCAGTTCCTTTATCTATAGAATGGGTATAGAGGCCAAACCTAGGTGTATTACAGTGAGAAAGAAAGGAGGGGGAATATACGCAAAAGTGGTTTAAGATAAAAAACTCAAATGTGAGGTGGTATTATCACAAAATCCCACCCAGACATGTTCCACCAGCTCCTCTACCGTGTGAAACTCATCATGAGAGAGAACAGTGGACTCTAGCATGTTGTTTAGAAGAGCAACCAGGTTATCTGCCTTCCGTTAACTCATGGAGTGGCAGAGAGGCATAAATCCTCTGCTCACAGACTGGCTGGAGCCGTCTTATTCATGGCGCCACCGCAAAGGCATGGGCAAGGCATCCCTAAAACGTTTAAATAATCAGAATGACCATGATAGTTGGTCTCCTCCAAAGATGACCACCCAATGACCCATACATTTAGGTGTCCATGTCCTGGTGTAGTTCCCTCCTTCACCGAAAACAGGTTGGTCCTGTGAATCCCTACAATCTATAGAACCTGGCAGAAGTATTACCCTGCCACTTCCAGGACTTCGCTTTAAGACGGTCTAGAATCTTCTACTTTTGCCCTGAGTCACCATGTAAGAAGTCCTGTTGGAGAGACCAAGTGGAGTGAAACACAGACTCAGCCGTCCCACCATCCCTGCTGAGCCTAGCCTTCTAGCCATCCCACCAAAGCGACAGACGTGGGTGAGTCATCTCGGACACAACAGCCTGGTGGAGCCCCCAGAGGATGGCAGTCCCAGCCAACATAAGGAGCAAAAGAACCACCCAGCTGAGCCCAAGCAACTCAGAACTGTGAAAGAGAGTACAACGGTAGTTGTCTTAAACCCTAAGGTCAGGAATTGTTTATCATGCAGTATTAGAAAACAGTAACAATGAGAGGAAGAAGAAGAGGGGGAAAGCTATCTCCATCTGAACCTTCACTACATGCCTCATCCTTTACATAAATCATCTAATCTTCACTAACACAGGCTTTATGGTACCAATTTACACATGAAGTTGGATGAGGCTAAGTAAGTTACCTAAGGTCGAGGAGAGATGGATTTGAAACTCAGCTCTGACCACAAAGTCCATTTTCTTAATAACTGTGTTAGACTTTTCACAAAATATATCATATAATTACTGGTCTCTGATGCATAGTTGGAAAATTGGGTTAACAAAAAAAGTTGCTAATTATTAGACACTTATTTTAAGTAATATAAATGGAGGCCTTGTGTTACAGTGAAAATAGCTCTCAACGAGGAGCTTGGAAACTTGAACTTGACTTCTGACCTAATTACCAGCTGTGTAAAAATGAACAAGCAATTTGACCACCAAAAGGTTCCTTCTATAAAAAATGAAAATAATGTCTTAGATTTTTGTGGCACTTGTGGGATCAAAATGATATATTTAATATAAAGAACTTCTGCAAGCTGAAAAGGAAGATAAAAGTCCAATACAAATGTGAAGAATTGTTGAATTAACTTGACATTTCTCTACTCCGTAGTTATCACAGAAGTTCTGTTTCAAACTGTGCTTTCCTGCCTCCTTCCAAGATAAATGTTCATATAAATACTGTTTTGTTTGAGCTTTGGAACACATCACTTTTTTAAAAATGGGAAATAAACTCAAAGACAGCTATTTAATACATCACCACTTTTTATTAATATTTTTGGAGGCAAATTTGTAAAAAGCAGAAACCTTCTGGCTTCTAGTGAATGGCTATATTCTTCATCCCTTTGATCCACTGATTTATGAGTTTTGCTCCTGGGGAGGGAGCAACGGCTTTCAGCAACGTGTGATGAGAATACTCACAGTCCTGACGCAGGCAAAGAGAGGTCTCCTCGTGGTACTGGATACCAGGAATGAAGTACGAAAGAGATCATGGCTACAGAGACTGTCTGGCAAAAAGCCAATGTGTATATGAAGTTATCTGTTCTATTAAATGAAATGAGATACAAGGATTCTCATAAAGAGAAACTCTCTGCTCCTTGGGTGGGCAGTGGCAGCTAAGAGCATTACAGTATCCTCTGAAGTCATTGCCTAGAATCCTTTTAGCAGCTTTTGTTTTAGAAACCAAATGGTGTCACTGGTAGTCTCAACGATTTATGGGACATCCTTTTATCGGAAATTAAACCTAGTACCAGAATAATATAATACATGTATAGAGCTTAAATTACAGAATTAAAAATAAGAGTTTTATTCGTGAACACATTATGTGCCAACTCCTGAGTATGAGATGACAGGTGGTACGGAACACGCTTTCTGCTGAAGGGTTAAGATGCTACTTTTCCAAAGACCCCAAAGCACGTATATTTTCTAGTATGTCAACAAACGAAATAGCGTGGCTTCTACTGCAAAGGGGAAGGAACAATGGTAGACTAAAACTAAATAAAGCAATCTGATTCGTGCCATAATACAAATGTTTAAATAAACCAAGGATAAAGTTGGAAATATAATCTGATCTGTCTGATTTTGAATACGCAACTTAATGCTTACACTTATGTGACATATTCTCATTTGCTCATTAAACAAAAGGAAACGTTACCCACTCTTCTTAAATCTAATTGCATAGAAATACAAGCTGTGAGTAGGCAGTGAGACTAAACCCTTCATTAAAATTAACAATCCCATTAGGAAAAGTTATGCCTCCAAAATAACAACTACTGTAGATTGACTATGGTTGATTCGGTATGCCTTTGTTCCAGCCTTCCTCAAATTGTTTTTTTTTATTATGAACATTAATAACATCTTGTTCATGTTTGCTTTTCTTTTTATCAAATAACATTTATGAGACGCTGAAGACTCCTCTTAAATCCACACGTAAAAAGGCAGGGTCAATATTCTCACAAGCATATTAAATTGTGGCTTCAGAAAAAGAACGACAAAGATAAAAATCTTGGGCATATTATAACCATTTAATTAGAAAATGAATGTGGCCACATGAGTCAGTAGAGACATTTGATGATCCTGCCTTATCATTCTACAATATATGAAAGAACAATATACCTGTAGTTTAAAAAAAAAACAGCCAAAATTTCTGTTTAAATCTAGCACACTTGAGGTCATTCACTGACAACTGTACCCAGGTACGTATTTCCTTCTAAGCTGTGCCCTCTCTCTCTGTTTTCCTCATCCTCCCTGCCTTCTCTCCTAGAGTCATATAGCAACAGAAGATCATTTAATCCCAACCAACCAAACAATAACAATGGCTGGACAACTGGGCTGGAGACGTCATAACAGTCCCATTTTTCCCCCTACAGCCACTGGTCTATAACACACTGGTGGAGCATACACAATACTCACAAAAGGAACAGGTGGATTTTGCACTTATATAGTCATTTAGCCAATGGTGACAGCCAAATGAAGAAATCAGGCATCAACATAAACGTCTTTAGTCTGAAGGAGTCAAAGTGCTCAAGGACACTGGTTTATCTACGGAGCACAAGTTAATTTCAGGGTGAGGCAACAAGGGACAGAGATCTGTCAAGCAAGAATCGCACGGAAGACAAATATGTGATATCGCTTATATGTGGAATCTAAAAAAATGGTACAAACGAACTTATTTACAAAACAGAAATAGAATCACAGACGTAAAAAACAAACTTATGGTTATGGGGGGGCGGGGAGGGGGGAGGGATAAATTGGGAGATTGGGATTGACATATACACTCTACTATATATAAAATAGATAACTAATAAAGACCTACTGTATAGCACAGGGAACTCTATTCAATACTCTGTCATGACCTATATGGGAAAAGAATTTTAAAAAGAGTGGACAAATGTACATGTATAACTGATTCTCTCTGCTGTACAGGAGAAACTAACACAACACTGGAAATCAACTCTACTCCAATTAAAAAAAAAAAAAAAAGAACCACATTGGAAGCACAACTCAGGGTTTTCAAGGCCATGAGAAGCACAAATAAGCAACATAAGTGGAGAACCAAAAGGACTCACTTTATGGAATTTTAAACAATAAGAGAGAAAAATATTCAGAATATCCACACTAATAACCACAGCTACTCTGAATCATTTGCAAGCTTTCAAATACATGAACAGAGTTACAATAGGCGCAGCAATGGAAAGAAAGAAATATAGGGAATACAGGAGTTATCAAGCAGTTAAATGCATTTGTATTCATAAATCAGTAAGAAAACTGGAAAGCTTATCATAACTAATTGCTCCCATGAACAATTTTAGAGAAAAAGCAGCAAAGCCTTTCATTTTATACCACTGCATTATTCTGCTGCCTGTTTTTTTGGGAAAAAAAGTGTTAAGAACATTTCTCGAAAATAGAAAATAATCACGGAAGAAGAAAAATCATTATTCTGTGTAATCTTATGTGAACAGCCAAAAGCCACATGCATGATTTCCTGCACAGATTAAACAGACTGTGCAGACGGTGAACAGACCTGGAGTCCAGTCCTTGGAGACCAAACAGACAAATGATGGGACTCAACCCTATACGCCGAAATCTCAGCATCTCCAGGGATGAATAAACTCAGGAGACCTGGCAGCAAAGTCGGTGTGACTCCTATACTGTGCCCACTGTCATTTCGGATAAAGCTCCCCATAAGGAAAACCAACAACAGTGCCCTTTAGCCAGACAAAGAACCAGATTCCCAACAGCAGGGTGTGGTCTCTTCTCTGTGTTGCAGACACTCCCTTGGCAAATACAGGCCACTTCCAATTCAGGGAGCTCTAATAGCTGCGTGGGGTCATTTATGGCAATGTTATACCAGACACATGATTTGAAATAGCGGGGCTGTTTTAAGTGCATTTTGTAGAAGAAGTTATCTGGACTATAGAGCACCCACCCAAAAAAAGACACGTGCCTGCAAAGACACCCCAGTTTCATCAAGTTTTCACTGCTTCTGAAAAGCAGTGCTAGATAAGAGCCTTGCTAGATAAGGCTCCTAGGGCAAAAGAATCTAAAAGTTTGGGGCCCTTCCTGATTCTCCATCTTGGCAACTCTTTTCCATCTGGTCATTGAAAAAAGAATGGAGGTTCTTACACTGTGAAAACTCATGAAATATCCCTTGTTTCCTATTCTCATGCCACCCCCCTAATCCAGGTCTTCATCCTGTCCTGCTGGACAGAGCCAGTCTCCTATTTATCCTGCATCCCACCCCCCACCCAGATCCCACCCCCTATGCACGTCTTCAGGTGCGCGCTTCTAACATCTTTCACCCATACAGCCTCTGACTCAAAACTATCAATGGCCTCCAAAGGATTTTCCAAAATAGGCTCCCCGCTAAAAATGGATTCAGCGATGTGGTATTTTGGGAAACTTAGAGATTACAATGCAGATTAGCGCATTAAAGCCTTGGAGAACGTCTGCAGGAGAGAAAATCTGTTTAACTTTCCCTCCGCTTTTCTTACCTTTCAACCACGGGGACTTGTTTTGTAGGTGTTGTACACCTACAACACCCAGCGGAACTACTGTTCCAGGGAGACGCGTCTTGAGCACCGCTACCCCAGAGGATCAAGCCCAAAGTGCTCAGCACACAGACACTGAGCCATATTGATGGGTCCCTACTACTTCTCCATCTTCAGCAACCCCTTCTCCTCCAGGGCTGCTTCAAGTGCCTGCCTCAGAGGCTGAGAGCAAGCCCTCTCCTGACTAGATCTCTCCCCCCGCCTCCTGTTACGCTGATTTCCTACGCTGTTTCTGTTACCTTCCAGGTGTGTTTCCCATTCCACCTAGAGAGTAATGTCCTCTCTCCTCCAGGACATTTGTGTCTTAAAACTAATTTTATAATTAACTTATAACTAATGACATTCCGAAACGACTTACTACGAATTCATGAAATCTGGGACAAGGTCTTGGGCAGTGTAAGTGTTACACAAACGGTCTCTTTGAATGAATATAAGGTGGATGTCTCCAAACACGTCAGTGTAGGAGGAAGAAGAGGGTGGCCATAATGACACAGAATGAAATCCTCAGAGTCACTGTAACTTAGCAGAACGGGGGAGAGATATCCACAAAGCAGCATCAGGATTCCACAAGTTCCGGAAAACCACCACCCGTGCCAGAAACGTCTAACGGGAAATCACAGACACAAAGGTGTGTACACCAAACCCTAAAATGGACTGTCCAGTGAAGAAGAGGATGCATTCCCCAATAGGATCTGAGGCAGACGCGATGATACGCAGGAAGGAGAAAAATGACAGTCCTTTTGGGCTATGTTAAACCCCAAGTTAGCTAATTTCCTAATTCCGAACATAAGAAATTCCTAAGCTTCCTCACTTCTCCGTTTTCCTCCTGCTGTCTAGTTAACAAATGTGTATGAAAAGCCTTAAAGCATTGAGAACTCAGCAAAAAAGACAAGTGGAAATGCATCAGGAAAATCAGGATAGACTCTGAGGTACAGAGGAAGAAGGGTTTCTACCTTCTGAGTGAAAGTCTTAGTGAAAGATAAGAACAATTTAAAAAGTATGTTAACGCAACAAGGATGAGATCGGCTAAAATAATTCACAAAAGCAGGAAGCGGGCAGAATCATGCAATGGCAAAGGTGTGTGTTTCTTTTGTTGACTTGTTTCTTTTGAGAACGGACGACTTTCTGTTGCTCAACGTTCAGTATTAGAAGAATAGATGCTGCTTGCAGTCACTCTAAGTCTGACACGCTGCCTGACACATGGTAGGTACTTAACCCCAGTCTGTTGAGTCAATTTGTGAATAAATAAGTGAATGAAAGATGGCGGGCAAGAAAGCCTTCCGGTGATGCGTAGAAATGCTGTGTTTGGCTGGAATTCTTTTTGTGCTGGAATTCCTTTAAACCGGAACACAGCAGACAGTGAGTTGTAAAGATCAATCTATGTCTTCTCAAGTGAATACCTGTTTCCCTTAAAAATACCATTCTGAAGGATTAAAAATCATATGCCCAACAAATATTTAGATAGCCTGTGTGATTCCCTTTTCATGTTGCAGTGATTCAGGCAAGTTTAGGATTCCTAAGATAAAAGCATCACTCTAGAAATTTGAGAAGACGGTCCATCTTATACAATCTCAACAGGAAAAAGATGGAGAGCGACAGCTGAGTTTGGACACCTGTCACCAGGGAGGAGGTCTGGAGAACAGCATTACAATATTAGAATATTAGCATGTTTAGGTGAAAAAACAAGGTGTGACTAAAAGGAAAAACGAAAGAGGAACAGTCTGGGAGAAGTCAAGTTATCAGAATTTGCACCAGGTGAAATGTGTGTTGAATCCTATATTTGACTCTGATGCCTACTGTAGTCAATAATCTATGCTATTTTAGAATGCCATACAAACGATTTGGCACATGCAAACGTGTACTTATAAACTTGATATGATTTACATTAGAGAAAATTTTGGTAGCCTCAACGGTATACGATGAAAAAACAGAAATAAATCCAAAAAAATCACTGCTGATAATGTGGTCTTTAAACTAAGGAAGAACTTCACAAGGAAGGTAAGACATTTTCCCTGCAGGCATTTGCAATAAAAATGAACAAAGAACTGAGAAAGGGAAGAGAATGAATTCCTCCATGACTGGTTAACAAAGCCCAGTCTTTTCTTTCTCTCTTTTCTATAGTGCTGTGAACAGAGTGTAAGGGATCAAGAGATTGTTGAACCCAAATCTAACCTTGGATAATGTAGTTATTAAATAAAACACTATCGATATTTCCAAACAACTCATTCAAACCACCTGAGGTAGGCTTCTCTGGTAAGGATAACTCTCTCCTTTGCAACCAATAGTATTTTGTTAATAACACCGCTATGAAACTTAAGTTTACCTTCATAATATCATACCTCTGTAACGGAGAAATAACATCTCTCTCACAGATCTCAAGACTGTTGCCGCCTTTAATAAAATATGTGTCTGACACACACCAGGGCTTAGTAAGTGACGGCTGTCTTTATTATGATGACGTTCCTTATTATTATGCTGGGTTTTTTCTTATCACATCAACACCTCCTCTCTTCCACCTTGAAAGCTGAGAACAAACTGTGTTTTTCATCTCTGCATCCCTGCACCGTGTCTCACACAGTGCCTTTCACAGGCAGTGGATGAACTGAATGTTAACTGAAAGTTTCTAGGTTTACCTTAGAGACTAAACTGTTTGCATCTCAAAGAGAGAAAGAGGTGTCATCTCCCATCATACTGGTGGAAGGCATGTGCTCCTTCAGAAAGTAGCTGTAATGGCTTTAAACTGTAACTTCCCTATAATGGTTGCTCTCTGTGGTATACTGGGAGCTGGTTCAAAGATGAGATGGATGTGAAAAAGGGAGTCTTACTAGGTCCCAACCAAATGGAAAATAACATGAAAAGACCACAGAAGAGAGCATATGCTAATCTTCTTGAGCATTCAGTACTGTCCTAAGCCCTCGAAATATGTTAGATTTTATACTTAACACCTTATAAATGCATATCGTTTTCTCTTTTATTAATAAGGAAACCAAATGGAGGTTACAGACATTAATAACTTTGCCTCAAATTACACTGATGGTATCAGGATCTGAGTCCAGGTCTACAAGACTCCCAGGTTTAAACAAACTCTTAACCACCTGCCTGGTAACTTGTAGTTTTAGTAACACTCTGAGTTCACGATCCATTTAGAGGCCATAGTCTTACCTACAGCAGTAAGTGCCATGACGTATTTTGGACATCGTTCAACACAACACAACACAACATACACTGATCCATTTTCTTCCTCATTTTGTCGGTTAAGTTCATATCAAGTAACGTGAAACAGCCATGCTCTCTGAGCTGAGCAACAAATTCACAGGGACTGTTTACTTAATCCACTACCATCTAAGAAGACTGAGCAGGGGGAGACACATGAACAGAGTCACCGGGAGAAAGAAGGCTGGAAGAGAGTAATATTTAGGAAGCAATCTTGGTCAGATATCAGATATTTGAAAGGAACACAGCTAATGGATCAGATGAAATGGCATAGCTCTGCAGAAAAAGCAAGGAGGCTTGGAACGCAGAGCCTGGTCTCTAAAAATGCTCCTCCACAAATATTTATTGAACAGATAAATAATGGGGCCTCAAATTAGACAGTGGGGGGGGACCGACCCCCCTGAACCAGGGTGATGTTACCCATCATCCCAGTCCCCACAACTTTCCTCTGTTCATGTCTCTCACATTAAATGAGAAAATCAGAGGAAGATGCCTAGAGCTGGAATCAACCACACGTCTCTCTAAACTTCATTTGAAAACCTCAGGGATCCAGCAGAAGCTGCAGAACTCCCCTGTCAGAGAAGGGTCCACGAGGTCCAATCGAATCACCCCCCAACAAAAAAATACATATATAGGGCTTCCCTGGTGGCGCAGTGGTTGGGAGTCCGCCTGCCGATGCAGGGGACGCGGGTTCGTGCCCCGGTCCGGGAGGATCCCACATGCCGCGGGGCGGCTGGGCCCATGAGCCATGGCCGCTGAGCCTGCGCGTCCGGAGCCTGTGCTCCGCAACGGGAGAGGCCGCAACAGTGAGAGGCCTGCGTACCACAAAATATATATATATATATATATATATATAAATAAAATACATATATATAATACATATGTAATGTGTTTTTCATTGACATACAATCAACCTAAACATGTAAGTTCAGCTCTAGTCAAAATGTTATAATGTCTAAGAATGAAAATAATACATGGGAATGCCAAATAAGAGTAACAGGATTGAAAAAACTGATTCTCCAGCAAAAAAAAACCCCAAAACCAAAAAACAAAACACCAACACACCTAAAGGTTTCCACAGAGCCTCTTGTTACTAAATAAGAAAAAGCTTCCTTGGGTATCTCCATTCTTTCCTAACAACAGACCTTACTCTGTGATTACTATCTTGGCTTATCTGTTATCTAGTGGTACCCACAGCCAGCTTCGGGCCATAATCAGCTCTTTATGATATACCATCTTGGTTGTAAACCTTCTCTGAATAAAACTTTTTAAAATGACAAACAAGAGCCTCACATGATGTCTGAAATGCCAACCAAATTTTCTATCTATCAGTTGGCATTCTAGACATCGTTTCTGGAGGAGAGTCACGAATGATATTCACAGCTGAGATGTGAGAGACAGCTGCCCTCCATGTTGAAGGGTAAGAGAAAAGGAACAAATCTACATAAAGGCCTTCTGTACATTTTCCCTATAAATGATAACAAAGAGAAATTTCTATTTATCCATCTGTTTTCTTTTCTTTTTTTTTTTTTTTTTGCGGTACGCGGGCCTCTCACTGCTGTGGCCTCTCCCGTTGCAGAGCACAGGCTCCAGACGCGCAGGCTCAGCAGCCACAGCTTACGGGCCCAGCCACTCCCTGGCATGTGGGATCTTCCCAGACCGAGGCACGAACCCATGTCCCCTGCACTGGCAGGCGGACTCTCAACCACTGCGCCACCAGGGAAGCCCTATCCACCTGTTTTCACAGACAGCCCCAGTTTTCAAAGTAGTGGGTGAAAAATGACCAAAACCCTGATTGTCTTCATATGGCTCAGACAAGGCACAAAAACTCGTGTTTCATGCTCTAAGTACAGAAAATTGCTTCAGTTCTAAAGTAAATATATACCAGAAACTTGTGGATATCTCAAGAATGCCTTGTAGCCAAAGAAAGTCTTGCCTACTCATTTTGCTTAATTTGCTAGTCTCCCAGCAACTTTGCGCTAACACTTTCATCCCATTTTAGATCCTTGGATAAGGCAATAGTCCAGAGCCCAGGAAAGCCTCCACCCCCAGCCGTCAGCCCTCTCAGGATGGAGTTTCTTCCCAGGATGCCTTTCTGGTACTGTGCATGTTCCATGCATTTCACTTATCTTCCCCAAGCTGCATTCCTCTAACTAAGCTTCATAAGCTTCTTCTGAATTGTTTATTCTGTGTTTTAAAGCTCCATCAGCTATTGGGATGATTTGCAAGATTCTTTTTCTTTTTGCTTAAGCAGGATTGATGAGCCTTACTGGGCCTTTTGGTGGAATCCCTGCTATTTAAAATTCCTGCTGCTGGGATTAAAGCAGATAAAGCCTGTGAAAGCCTTTTGTAAACTGTAAAGTCCTGGTCAAATGTAGTGTGCTGTTATAATATTAACCATCATGGCAATAACCACAATCCAGCCATAACGGAGGCTTTAGAATGATGACAGCCATTTGGGCTCTGTCTCCGCTCCATTCCCAACTCAGGGCCTTGGTTGGTGTCCAACACTGAAGAGCCTCACAAGAAAGTTTTGTTGGCATGAACAAATGAATGACTTTAAAACGTCACATGGTTTCCCAAATGAATGTCCACAGGCAAAACGAAGCTAGGCATGACAATTCAGATAGTGAAAATACTCTGCTCAAAATACTGGGGTGCTCAGGATAATACTGCAGAACAAAAACTTCTTTTAAAGATAATTTCATTGATAATAAAATCTGGCCCTTTGCCCTCAGTATTGGGGAGGAAGAGAAGGGGTACAGATGGGGACGGGAATTGCTATAAGCCCGGAAAAATTTCTATTAGTTCACAATAGCTTAGAGGAGAAGGCTGCCAGCCCAGAAAAGGGGAGGGGGTAATGAGTTTGGGGGGATTAATATGCGAAAACACAGAAGTGGTAAAGGTTATCCCAGCACTGAGCATCCCAAGCTCAGGCTTATTCCCCAGATTGTGTCTTTCTGGGTTGGAAAGGACCACCTCTCTGAGGGAGAAGGGAAGAGGCAGTGCAATGGGAGGAGAGGAGTCGCTGAGGAAGAGGTACTGATAGGAAGTGAATTATTTTTGGAAAATGCTTTCCTGAGCACTTGCAGGAACAGTTCTGGTCATTAAAGAAGTGATCTATTTTAAGTAACTATGTGTAGGATGCCGTGTGTGAGCTGACAGTAGAAGATGCTCGCGTCCAGAAACAGCTGCCTCGTTTATCCGTCGCAACAGAATCCTTGAGAATAAGATGGGAAACTCCCTCGGGGGAGACTGCTGGTGACTCAGGAAAGCAAATGCAGACACCAAACCTACGCCTAGGGGATGAGGCTATGCTAAGAGCCCCTTTTTACTAAGGGGTGGGCTGGGGCGGGGCCTAGAGTTGGGAAGGGTAGCAGGCGGTCTGCAGGGCTCCAGCCGCGGGGAGGGCCCCTGTCCCAGAGTGGCCGCTGAGCTCCAGAAAATATCGCATTTCTGCCCATCAATCAGCATTAAGCTGCGGTAGGGGCTGAGCTTTCGGCACAGGCAGTTGCCAGTAGCAACAGGGCACACACCAGTAGCTCCTGGCGAGCTGGGGCGACAGCCGCCAGTGAGGGGCTGCCAGGGCCAGACGCCCTGAGCCGGGTAGACAAGGTCAGGGACCCACTGGTGATGGGCCTGGGGAGGGGGTGGGGATGAAGGCAGATCCCAGGGGCCAGAAAGTGGCCCAGGCCGCTGGTCCCCGGGGGGTCGGGGGACGAAGGGTTTCCGGCGGCACAACATTGCCTGTGCCAAGCACAGCAGCCTCCCGGGCCCCCTTGGAGGCGCCTGGCTCTGCTGGCCCCGGGACACAGAAGTCAAGGCCAAGGGGCAGAAGGGGCACTGGTGCTGTGCTTGGGCGCGTCGGAGTTGTCAAGATTCGCGCCTTCCCCTGCCACCCCTTCCCCCTTCAGGACTCTCTGGAGCACGCCAACGTGGAACTGTGTCTGCACGTGTGCTTGTTTTCATTTGCGCTTCCAGCGCAAAAGCGAGGCCCCACGGGTGGAAAGGAGGGAGGGAGGGAGGGAGTGTGTGAGTGAGAGTGTGTGTGTGTGTGTGTGTGTGTGTGCACGCGCGGCTGCGTGTGTGCTGTGCGGGGCTCGGACTGCGTGGGAGCGGGAAGGGGGATGAAAGCACACAGAGCCGGCTCCCACCCACCGCCTGCGGAGCGGGGCCAGGTGCAGGCGCTTGCGGAAGAGAGCCCGTGACCCCGTGCCACCTCCCCGAACTTCTCCCCCTGCTGTTAGGAGCCGGTAAGGTGGAAAAAGAAGGGCGACGGTGAAGGAGGGCGGTAGAGGGCAGAGATGGACCGAGGAGACCAGAGGGAGGCACAGAAGCAGGGAGTCCGCGCGGACTAGTGAAAGCAAAGGGGCCGAAGGGTCAGGCTAGGGAGCGCGGGCGGCGTGCGCGGGCGGCGCGCCCGGGAGGGGAGCGGGCTGGCGTCTCCTTACCTGGCCGGTGGTGGAGCATTTTGCAGCGGGTCGGGGTCGGGGTGGGCAGGCCCTGCAGTGCTGTCACTTCGGGGGCAGCAAGGCGCTGGCCGCGGAGCTTGGAGTTGACCAACTTGCCATGTCCGGGTCTGGCGGAGGAAGCCGGGGCCACGCGCGCCTCGCCGCCCACCAGCGCCCGACAGCCGAGCGTCCTCCGTTCGCTCTTCCGCTTTGTTGTGTTGCGCCGGTCTTCCTGCGCCTGCCTCCCGGTGTCTCGGTGCCCTCTCGGCAATGGACGTTTTCCCGGCCTTCCGGGAGGCCCCTCGGGTCCGCGTGCCACTTCCCTCCCGGAGGCGCGCGTTAAACAGCTGCCCCGTCGCGCCTGGCGGGGCCGCGCGGTGCGCTCCTAGCAGGCGGCTCCGTCCCACAGATTCCCGCCCCCCACCTTCTCCCCCTCCCCGCCCCTCCGCGGCACCCCCATCAGAAGCTGCTTAGGATCAGGCTGTCAAATCCAGCCCATCTGCTGCGATCATAATCAGTCTCAACCGAACGGTTCTGACAAATCTCTGCCTGGAGCCAGAGGAGGGGAAGCCGGTGGGCGAGGGGAGGGGAGGAGGGGGCGACAGGGACCCGCGCGGGGAGAGGGGGGCCTGGGAGGCTTCTATTGTCTGCCCCAAACAGAGGAACTGGAAGGGGAAATGGGGATCCCGAAAGAGAACTAGTGCTTTCCTTTCCCAGTTCCCAATAAGAAAAATCAATCCATCCCGGCAGGCCCCTGGCATATCCCTCCCTTTACCCGCGTCCCAAACCGCTGCTTGCTCTGTCTGGGTGGAACGAATTTCTGCTAATGAACTGAACAAACAGGTCCTGTAATCTTATCAGCAGGCTGATCCAGAGACTGGCACGGATATCCAAAGTACAGTATTGTAATTGGCAGGTAAGAGCTGGAACTAACAGTCGTTTGTCTGGAGTCAGAAGTTGGTTCCCAAGTACATTTGGGGATCAAGTTGATGGAGGGAGAATCAGCGCGTAATTCGCGATGAAGCTGGGCCCTTTGCCTCCTGCTGGCATTTTGAGAGATAAAAGGAAAACCTGATTTGGGCAAGAAAATGCTGCACTCAGTTTAGCCCCAGACTCAGTTTAAAGAATTCTCCTATTTCCCCCCATATTCTTGTGGAAATGCTCTTCTTAAAGAAATGTTACTTTATTGGAAAATCATGACTTCTAAAACTGATTTTTTTTCCAACTAACATAGTTTCTTCTAAAGATGAAATAAGGTGCTCCTTTCCGTAATATACTTTTAATTATTTTAATATGCCATATTTCTACTGGTCATAGGCTTTTGAGGATTATGGCAAAAGTTTTTTTCTTTTTTAATAAAAATAACAGCAGTCCTAGATATACATAAATCTTAAAGCATAAAGAACACAACCAATGGGATTATGCCTGGTTTTGTACATTCTTCTTAAGTGCTGGAAAAGTTCAATTATCCTGAATGACATTATTTGTTAGGGAAATAATTTGCTGGATAAACCAATCACCAGTTGAAAAGTGGAACAAAAATGTTAAGCCATTTATTCAGATAGGTATAAGAGCTAGGCAAAAGTCAGTAAACTTTACTGTGAAAATTGAATAGAGCTTCAAATCAGTGCTCAGATCTTTCTTTTGCTTTATGCTATAGTTGAGAAATGTGGGCAGGTCACAGTAAGCCCCAACCTATCTAGCCAGAGACTGTATCCTCTCTTTATTTTACAGCCCAGCGGTACTTAACAACAGCATTATGCAATCATGGGTACTCCATGAGTACCAGTGGTTTGGAGTTTTGATTTACAGGTCAGAATTAAAATCATTTACATCACTGTGGCTTGACAGGTGAGGTAAAATGAAGTTCAAGGGTTCCTCTCCCCAGTGAGTAAATAATATACGTCAAGGACAGCTATGGATTCGATTTTAAGATGTTTTTATTAATATTTTAAAGTTTGTGATTTTTCATTGTCAGTTTGTTTAATGTGTTTGTTAATTTTAAAGATTTTGTTAAAAGATTGATCAAAATGTTACCAAGAAATAAATATTTCCAAAAAGGTCCTCCTCTCCACCAGAATGAAATATCATGCTGATGAACAGTTTAAGGAAGTGTCCAGGAAATTGGTGCTGTCCACGGAGATAAGAGTTGAGCGGAGAGTCAGACCCTGGGCTGCAGGCACCTTCCTGCTGTGCCCTGCAGTGTTTTTCTCCCCCAGGTTGCTGGTGGGGAGGGGGGCATTGCATCGGGACCAAGTAAGTGATAGGCGAAATTGATGGCCCCACCGCCAATTCATCACGTCCTTGGTTCTTCAAAAGATATCCTGCCCAGTTCTCTCAGCTATTTACTTCTCAGTCATTTATTGAGTGCTTATACTATGTGTCAGTGCGGGAAAATAAATATGAGTAAAAAATCAGAAAAAAACATTTTGACCATGTGGAACGTACATTCTGGAGGGGAAGACAGACATTAGAAAAGAATAAGGAAATAATAGTTTCCGTTAGAAAGTAATCAGTGCTATGGAGAAAAATAAAGCAGGGAGGACTGGGTGATATTCAGGTTTAAACAATTCTCAGTGATGATCCCACTGAAAGTGCTACATGTGAGTAAATAAAGGAGGGGAGGAAGCAGGTAAGTCATGCAGCTCTCTGAGGGAAGATGGTCCCAGGAAGGAGAAAGAGCAGGTGCAGTGGCCCTTAGAGGTAAGTGTGCCTGGGTGAGGCCTAAGAACAGCAGTGAGGCAAAGGGATGGAACGGAGGGTTAATGGGGTAGTCTGAGAGGGCAGATCATTGGGTGGGACTTCGTCCAGTTTAAGGACTGGCTTTTACTCTAAGGGGTGTGGGAGGGGCAGGGAGGCAGAGGATCTTGAGCAGAGGAACTTCATGATCTGACTTTTGTTTAAGGAATCATTCTGGCTACCATATTGCAAATTAATTATAGGATAGAAAGAGGAAGGAAAGTGTGTGGGGGGTGAGATATGTTATTAGGCTACTGGCCAGAATCCAGGTAAGAGAGGATGACTTGGACGGAACCCTAGCAAGAGAATAATGAGAACTGGTGGCAGTTTGGGATGGTTTTGAATTTAGAGCCAACAGTATTTGCTCAGGAGAGGGGGTTTGGAAATCAAGGAAGGAATAAAAATAACTCCAAGTGTTTGGACTGTAGAGGCGAAAAGAATGGAGTTGCTATTAATTGAAATGGGAAAGACTATGGTTAGAGTAAATTTTGGTGGAAGAACCCAGGGTTCAGTATTGGATTGGGTAGGTCATTAAGACTGAGAGTAGTTAGAAAAGAGAAGACGTTCAAGGATTAAATACTGAAAGGCATGCCAACTTTAAAAAGTTAAGAGGATGAAGAGGAACCAAGAAAGGAGACCATCCCAAGTGGCAACCAAAGAGAGAGAAGGTAAACCAGGAGAGTGGACTCCCCCAGGAACCTAGTATAGAAGGTATTTCAAAAAGGAGGGAGTGGGACTTCCCTGGTGGTACAGTGGTTAAGGATCCGCCTGCCAATGCAGGGGACACGGGTTCAATCCCTGGTCCAGGCAGATCCCACATGCCACGGAGCAGCTAAGCTCACGCGCCACAACTACTGAGCCTGCGTGCCTAGAGCCCGAGCTCCGCAGCAAGAGAAGCCACCACAACGAGAAGCCCATGCACTGCAATGAACAGCAGACCCCTCTCGCCACAACTAAAGCTCGTGTACAGCAACAAAGACCCAACACAGCCAAAAACAAATAAAATAGAAAATTAAATTAAAAAGGAGGGAGTGATGTGCTAATCAGTCTCCTGATATGATTGTCTCCGTAGAGAACCCTAAAGAACAAGCAGGAAGGCTAATGAGAGAGTTGATAAAGGGAAAAACTTAATTATCTATTGTCTGTTTACAATACAACATCCAGGGTATCCCAGCACCTAAGTAAAGATCGGGGCATGAAAGGTATTCAGTGTGTGCTAAATCAAGTAATGAATCAATGAAAGATCAAATGCCTTATTCTGCAAAGTATTTCTCAACTTAAGGTCCATTCGGAGGGGTTGTCTACTGAAAATTCAAGAAATATTGGTGTAGGACAAGGTCTCTGAGAGGGAAGAGATATGTTTCCCTTTCAGTAAGCAATGTCAATAGACCAAAGATTTCTAGCTCACAAGCTTCATATAGAACATTTTCTCAGACCATGTTCAATAAAATTTAAATTAGTAACAAAGAAACAACTCATATACATATAGAAGTTAAAATATTCTTCTATGAGTAATCTTACGACTTAAAAACAACAACCCAATTAAAATGAGCAAAAGATTTGAATACATTCTTATCCAAGAAGATATAACAATGACAAATCATGGCATGAAAAGATGCTCATCATTATTACTCATTGAAAAAAGCAAATTAAAATCTCAATTAGTTTTACTCACACCCACTAGAATCGATAAAGTTAAAAAGAATATCAAGTGTTGGCAAGGATGTAGAGCAACTTAATTTCTCATACATTGCTGGTGGAAATGCAGAATGGTACGGCGAGTTTGGAAAGCCAACTGGCAGTTTCTCAAAAAGTTAACCGTGCACGTAAAAAGACCATCCAGCAATTCTACTCCTGGGTATTTACCCAAGAGAAGTGAAAACGTGTTGACATAAAGACTGGCACGTATATGTTTATAGCAGCTTTATTCATAATATCCCCAAACTGGAAACAACACAAATTTCCATCAGCTTGTAAACAGATAAGCAGCCTCTGGTAGATCCATCCATAACCATGAAATACTACCCAGCAATCAAGAGTAACCAACTACTGATACACTTAACATGCATAAATCTCATTCTTTTCATTATGCAAAATGAAAGAATATCATACTTTATGATTGGCTTTTGTTTGATTTCATTTGGTTCTAAAAAAAATGTAGAGACAAAAAGATCAGTGTTGCCTGGGGTTGGGGATGGAGAGGGGATTTGGCTATACAGAGGCACAAAAGGGAAGTGCTGGCGTGTGGAAAATATATCATCATTGTGGTGGTTACAACAGTATATTGTGTCAAACTCATCAAACTGTGTACCTAAAAATCAGTGAATTTTATTGCATGTAAATGAAACCTTAATAAAAATAAGTTTATGAATCACTTTGCAGTATACTTGAAACTAAAATAACAGTAAATAAACTATATTTCAATAAATAAAAGAATAAAGGATTCTTTTGGTAGGGGAATTATAGTGCTTTCCCATTGAGAAGAGGAGGCTTATCTCAGAATTTCACAATTTGTGTGGAAACACAAAAGACGCTGAATAGCCAAAGCAATCTTGAGAAAGAAAAACACAGCTGGAGGAATCAGGCTCCCTGCCCTCAGACAATACTACAAAGCTACAGTAATCAAGACAGAATGGTACTGGCACAAAAACAGAAATATAGATCAATGGTACAGGATAGAAAGCCCAGAGATAAACCCACGCACCTATGGTCACCTTATCTTTGATAAAGGAGGCAAGAATATACAGTAGAGAAAAGACAACCTCTTCAATAAGTGGTGCTGGGAAAACTGGACATGTACCTGTAAAAGTATGAAATTAGAACACTCCCTAACACCATACACAAAAATAAACTCAAGATGGATTAAAGACCTAAATGTAAGGCCAGACACTATCAAACTCTTAGAGGAAAACATAGGCAGAACACTCTATGACATAAATCACAGCAAATTCCTTTTTGACCCACCTCCTAGAAAAATGCAAATAAAACCAAAAATAAACAAATAAACAAACAAATAAACCTAATGAAACTTCAAAGCTTTTGCACAGCAAAGGAAACTATAAACAAGACAAAAAGACAACCCTCAGAATGGGAGAAAATATTTGCAAATGTAGCAACTGACAAAGGATTAATCTCCAAAATTTACAAGCAGCTCATGCAGCTCAATATCAAAAAAACAAACAACCCAATCCAAAAATGGGCAGAAGACCTAAAGAGACATTTCTCCAAGGAAGACATACAGATTGCCAACACACACATGAAAGAATACTCAACATCATTAATCATTAGAGAAATGCAAATAAAAACAATGAGTTATCACCTTACACCAATTAGAATGGGCATCATCAGAAAATCTACAAACAATAAATCCTGGAGAGGGTGTGGAGAAAAGGGAACCCTCTTGCACTTTTGGTGGGAATGTAAATTGATACAGCCACTATGGAGAACGGTTTGGAGGTTCCTTAAAATCTAAAAATAGAACTACCATACAACCCAGCAATCCCACTACTGGGCATATACCCGAGAAAACCATAATTCAAAAAGAGTCATGTACCAAAATGTTCATTGCACCTCTATTTACAATAGCCAGGACATGGAAGCAACCTAAGTGTCCATAAACAGATGAATGGATAAAGAAGATGTGGCACATATATACAATGGAATATTACTCAGCCATAAAAAAGAAATGAAATTGAGTTATTTGTAGTGAGGTGGATGGACCTAGAGTCTGTCATACAGAGTGAAGTAAGTCAGAAAGAGAAAAGCAAATACCGAATGCTGACACATATATATGGAATCTAAAAAAAAAAAAAAAAAAAGGTCATGAAGAACCTAGGGGCAAGATGGGAATAAAGACGCAGACCTACTAGAGAATGGACTTGAGGATACGGGGAGGGGGAAGGGTAAGCTGGGACAAAGTGAGAGAGTGGCATGGACATATATACATTACCAAATGTAAAATAGCTAGCTAGTGGGAAGCAGCCGCATAGCACAGGGAGATCTGCTTGGTGCTTTGTGACCACCTAGAGGGGTGGGATTGGGAGGGAGGGAGAGGCAAGAAGGAAGAGAGATGGGGACATATGTATATGTATAACTGATTCACTTTGTTATAAAGCAGAAACTAACACACCGTTGTAAAGCGATTATTCTCCAATAAAGATGTTAAAAAAATTTTTAAAAATCACCAATTTGTAATCCCTAATGAAGTAACTGATCCAAATTAAAATCACCAATAGATGCCAAAGTCATTAGGTACAAGATTGATGGAAAAGAAAATACTCATCCAGTATCAAATATCACCTCCTGATTTTTTTAATTGCCAAGGAAAAAGTTATATTATACAAGGGAGAGATCCCTGACACGTTTCTGCTTATATGACGCTGTGTGAGAAGTGTGTTGTGTCACTTATGGAGTATTCTTGCAAAAACCATGTTTAACCTGAACCTAAGCAAGGCCTTTGACATAATTTCCAGCTTATAAGAAGTATGGAAGATAAAGGATCAGATAAATAGTACCACAAGGAAACAATGAGGCATATGCAGAATACAAGGTGCTCTACAGCACTTCAAAAAGTCAGTGTCTGGGTAGAAGAAAGAAGAGGCACTAAAAACAGATTAAACGAGACATGACATAACTAAGTGAAATTAATGGGGTTAGATCTTGGTCCAAAATAAAAGATATAAAAGACACTTTGGAAACAATTGGAGAAATTCAAATAAGGCTGCTAGTGGATAGGATAAGAGAAATTTTATTACTTTTCCAAAGGGTGAAAATGATATTGTGGCTATAAAGGAAGTGGTCTTTATTTTTAAAAGACACATGCTAAAGTATTCAGGGTGAAGTATCATTGTGTTTACCACTCACTTTGGAAAAAGTACATATGAAACAAAAATACTAATATTTATTGATGCCAAGTTGTAGATAGATGAGTGTTTCATTGCCATGGTCTTTTAATTTTTCTATACATTGAATTTTTTCTTAATAAAAATGAAAAAAATACACACTTATAAAATCCATGGATCAATAATTAAATATAAAGGAATTAGAAGAAATTAGAATTTGAT
This sequence comes from Neophocaena asiaeorientalis asiaeorientalis, assembly GCF_003031525.2. Taxonomy (NCBI): domain Eukaryota; kingdom Metazoa; phylum Chordata; class Mammalia; order Artiodactyla; family Phocoenidae; genus Neophocaena; species Neophocaena asiaeorientalis. The sequence goes on from NW_020175011.1 coordinate 810,367, forward strand.
GTCTTAAAACACTATGTATCAAAACTTGTAAGATGAAAAGAACTAAAGGGGTACATAGAGGACTGTTATCCACAATTTACAAACAACTCTTGAAACTCAGCAAAGGGGTACTAAAATTCATAATTTTAGTGCATATTCTGGAAATGAAGAAAATTGGAAAATTAATGTGCAAAGCCTCCAAGCAAAGAAGATAGATGAAGTCTAACAGCAATAAACGAGTTAAATAATTAATAAAGATAAAATCAAAGTCTAATAAAGTATAACAAAACATTAATATAGGATCAATAAAAGAATACCTGCTTCGATTAATGAAAAACAGAGGAGACATAAATCAATAAGCTTAGGAATAAAAAAAGCTCCATAACTAAGGATACGACAGCGATTTAAAATAATAGGACTACTTCATTGTGAGCAACTTTACAGCAGTAAATTTTAAAACAGGTAAAATGATCAATGTCCTAAAATTTTAAAAATCTTTCCATAAAACTCAAGAATCAACAGAATCTTGAACAAGAGATCAATTCAATAGCTGAAAATAAAAATTTACCCCGGAATAACCCATAGGCCTAGATTTTAAAAACATCTTTATTGAGATACAATTCACATGCCATAAAATTCACCCATTTAAGGCGTACGATTCATTTGTGTTTAGCATGTGCAGGTCATGCAACCATCATCATTGTTTAAGTTTAGAAGAGTTTTCATCACCCCCCAAAAAAACCCCACAGTACCTATTTGCAGTCACTCTTCACTCTCCAGCCAGAGGTAACCAACAATCTACTTTTCTATCTCTATAAATTTGCCTGTTCTGGACATTTCATATAAATGCACTTATACAGTATGTTACCTTTTGGGTTTGGCTTCTCTGACTTAGCATAATGCTTTCAAGATCTGTCCTGTTGTAGCACGTATCAGTATTTCATTCCTTCCTGTTGCCAAATAATATTCCATTGTATGAATATATCACATTGGATAAATTTCAGCTCCTATGCCCATTTTTATATTGGATTATTTGTCTTTTTATTGTTGAATTGTGGGCCCAGATTTTTGGGGGGCAATTTTTACAAAGCTTGAAAACAGTACAAAATCTCTAATGTCCAAATCTTACAGGAAAAGTTCTAGAAAATAGAAAAAGAAGGTGAGCGGAGAGGCGGGAGAAAGCATGAAGTGAACGGGGAGAAAAAGGAGAGAGGAGAGACTTTTATGAGTCATCTAGAATGACCTCCATACTAAAAGTAAACATGTACCATATGGGAAAGGAAAATTAATGAATGCAGTCTCAAAAATCCTAAATAAAGCAATCCATCAATGTGAAAAATAAAAACAGTAGCAATAATAATGAGAATAGTAATATGGAATGGACAAATAAGGTTTAGCCTATGATGCAAACCCATTTATCCCAGCAGATTTATACACTGAACTTTACCAGCTGATCTTGAAACATTTATACAAGAGATAAAGGCTAAAAATAAGCAACTAATCTTTAAGAATGGTGTCTCCACTAAGGGTCAGGTACCTTACTATAAAGGTAATAATTAAAAAGGTAAGTGAGATAGATAGATGCATCAATGAAATAGCCTAGAAACAGACACACATATATGGAATCAAGGTGTATGACAGAAATGTGTTGTTAATTAGTGGGGGAGGGATTGACTACTGAAACAATAGCAGCAAGTCCACTTTCTATGTGAATAAAGAACTCAGACCAGTCCCAAAAAATAAACTCAGATTAAAGACTAAATGTGTAAAGCAGAACAAGTTTGGAGGACTGATGCTACCCAATTTCAAGACTTAATATAAAGCCACAGTAATCAAGAGAGTGTGATATTGGTGAAAGGACAGATAGATTAATGGAACAGAATGGAGAGACCAGAAATAGACCCCCATAAATACACTCAACCGATCTTTGACAAAGGAGAAAAGACAGTAAGACAAAGACAGTCTCTTCAACAATGGGACTAGAACATCTGGAAACCCATATGCAAAAAAAAAAAAAAATCTAGACTCAGATTTTACACTTTTCATAAAAATTAACTCAAAATGGATCAAAATGGACATAAGTGTAAAACACAAAACCATAAAACTCCTAGAAGATAATATAGGAGAAAATCTAGATGACCTTGGGTACAGTGATGCCTTTTTAGATATAACATCAAATAAATAATCCATGAAAGAAATAAGTGATATGCTGGACTTCATTAAAATTAAAAGCTTCTGGGCTTCCCTGGTGGCACAGTGGTTGAGAGTCCGCCTGCCGATGCAGGGGACACGGGTTCGTGCCCCGGTCTGGGAAGATCCCACATGCCGCGGAGCGGCTGAGCCTGTGAGCCATGACCGCTGAGCCTGTGCGTCTGGAGCCTGTGCTCCACAACGGGAGAGGCTGCAGCAGTGAGAGGCCCGCGTACAGGAAAAAAAAAAAAAAAAAAATTTAAAAGCTTCTGCTCGGTGAAATACAGTATCAAGAGAGTGAGAAGACAAGCCACAGATTGGGAGAAAATATTTGCAAAAAGACACATCTGATAGAGGACTGTTATCCACAATTTACAAACAACTCTTGAAACTCAGAAATAAGAAAACAAACAATCTGATTTTAAAAATGGGCCAGAAACCTTAACAGATACCTCACCTGGCAAATCAGTATATGAAAAGATGCTCCACATCATGGCATCAAGGAAATTCAAGCTAAAACAATAATGAGATACCACTACATTACCTGTTAGAAGAGCCAAAATGTGGAGCAACAGGGTTTCTCATACAGTGTTGGTGGGAGTACAAAATGGTAGAGCCAGTCTGAGAGATAGTTTGACAGTTTCTTACAAAAATAAACATACTTGTACCATACGATCCAGCAATCGTGTTCCTTGGTATTTACTCAAAGGAGTTGAAAACTCATCCACATAAAAACCTGCACACAGATGTTTACAGCAGCTTTATTCGTAATTGCCAAAACGTGGAAGCAACCAAGAGGTCCTTCAGTAGGTGAATGGATAAACTATGGTGCACCCAGGCAATGGAATACTATTCGGCACTAAAAAAGAAAGGACCTATCAAGCCATGAAAAAACAGGAACGAACCTTAAATGCATATTACTAAGTGAAAGAAGCCAATCTTAGAAGGCTACGTACTCTATGACATTCTGGAAAAGGCAAAACTATGGAGACACTAAATATATCAGAGATTCTCAGAGGTCGGTGGAGAGGGAGTGATGAATAGACAGAACACAGAGGATTTTTAGGGCAGTGAAAATATTCTGCATGACACTACAATGATGGACGTACGTCATTATCATCTTGTCCAAACCCACAGAATGTACACCACCAAGAGTGAACTTAAGGTAAACTATGGACTTGGGTGATTACTATGTGTCAACATAGGTTCATTGTTGGTAAAAATCTACCATTTGGTGAGTGGTGTTAATAACAGAGGGAGGGTGCTATGCTCATACAGAGGCAGAGGGTATATGGGAAATCTCTGTATCTTCCTCTCATTTTTTTGTAAACCTATACCTGCTCTTAAAAAAAATAATTCTGGAAAAGGCAAAACTATGGAGACACTAAATATATCAGAGATTCTCAGAGGTCGGTGGAGAGGGAGTGATGAATAGACAGAACACAGAGGATTTTTAGGGCAGTGAAAATATTCTGCATGACACTACAATGATGGACGTACGTCATTATCATCTTGTCCAAACCCACAGAATGTACACCACCAAGAGTGAACTTAAGGTAAACTATGGACTTGGGTGATTACTATGTGTCAACATAGGTTCATTGTTGGTAAAAATCTACCATTTGGTGAGTGGTGTTAATAACAGAGGGAGGGTGCTATGCTCATACAGAGGCAGAGGGTATATGGGAAATCTCTGTATCTTCCTCTCATTTTTTTGTAAACCTATACCTGCTCTTAAAAAAAATACTCTTTAAAGAAAACACATGCGAAAAGCAAATCTATAAAACTTTTTGAAGAATGCTTTAGAGAATACTTTTGTATCATCAAGCTGGGAAGGATAATAAAGTATTTCACCACATTAAATTTTTGAACCTCTATGAGAAGAAAAAATTACCATAAAGAAAATGAAAAGTTAAGGCACAGACTAGAAGAATCTTTTTGAAACATATATATCCTAATAAGACTCACTATCCCAAATTTATAAAGAACTACAAATGTAGTAGAAAAAAAATTTTTTTTTAAAGAAAGTACATGAATAGGCGATTCACAAAAGAACATAATTGCATGGCAATAAATAAAGTGCTCAATCTCATTACTGGGGTAATACAAATTAAAACAACACTGAGATACTACTTCATGCCTATCATAATAGAACAATAATCACTCTGATTAGAGTGTGTGTTGGCGAGGCTTTGTGGAAACCAAAACTCTGACACATGTCAGGCGGGAACACTTGGATCTATGCAGGAAAGGTGGAAGTGCTCCCAGTCTGAGATATGGCGGCTCCACAACTGTGTACCTGCACAAGGGCAAGTCTCACACCTATGTACAAGCTTACATGGAACATACGAAAAAGTCATTGCATTATAATTACTTTGTTGTTGCTTTTGTTGTTCACTTGGCTGTAAAACTCCAGCCGTTTAATCACAAGTGCTTCCCCACCCTCACTCATCACCACACCAGGAGTGCCTTGGGTCCAACCGTGGGTGTGGGAAGTCCTGTGAACGCCAGGGTGAGTGGCAGCAGCCAGCTGACTCCTGGGAGTATCAGGTCGGCTGGGCACAGAGGCCTCTTCTCTGCAAGCCCCCAGCAGGGAGCTCCATCCGAGGCAGGCTGCCCACCGGCCCAGCCAGAGAATGTGGGAGGAGGCCAGGCCCGGCAGGGGAAAGAGGGGGATTAAGACAGAAGAGACTCCGCTCTGTCACCAAGCCTGGCCCTTTGGCCTGCCTGTGTCAAGTGCAGCCAACGGGAGCTGGCCTAGCCCATCGGGAGATTGCTGCCACTCACACTGTCCTCGTCTTCTTGGCCTTCGGAAGGTATGAACTTGCGATTTTAAGGTAAATAAGTACTAGGGATGCAATGTACGACATGACTAATATAATTAACACAGCTGTACATTTTATATGAAAGTTGTTAGGAGAATAAATCCTAAGAGCTCTCATAGCTAGGAAAAAATTTGTTTTTCTTTTTCTTTTCTTTTGTGTCTATATGAGGTGATGGATGTTCACTAAACTTATTGCAGTAATCGTTTCATGACGTATGTAAGTCAAATCAGTATGCTGTATACCTTAAACTTATATCGTACTGTATGCCAATTATATCTCAAGAAAACTGGGGGGAAAATCATTATATATTGTCTCAAAGTAAACATCAGTAAGTTCCATAAGGTAGGAATTGCGGATAAAATGCAATAAAACAATAAATTATCAACAAATTAGAAAATGTAAAAGCCCTCCCTCCTGTGAATTGGAAAACTAACTTTTAAGCAATTTTTTTTTTACCGGTACGCGGGCCATTCACTGTTGTGGCCTCTCCCGTTGCGGAGAACAGGCTCCGGACACGCAGGCTCAGCGGCCACGGCTCACGGGCCCAGCCGCTCCACGGCACGTGGGATCCTCCCGGACTGGGGCACGAACCCGTGTCCCCCGCATCGGCAGGCGGACTCTCAACCACTGCGCCACCAGGGAAGCCCTTAAGCAACTTTTGAATGAGAGAATTCAAACTAAAATTTTAAATTTTCTAAAAAATAATAATAACTGGCTACATTTTAAGCTGTGGTCATAGAAAAAATTACTAGCTCCTAAGCACATTTAACAATAAGAATTAAAGAATATAAATAAACTAAATTCTTGGCTCAGAAGGCCAAAAAAGGAAAAATAACCAAAGAAAGCACAGGAAGGAGAAAAAGGTAAGAGCAAAGTGTGATGAAGTTGAGAATAGAAAAACAATAAAGCTAGTTAAAAAAATCCAAATCTAGCTTGTTTCTTTTAAATTGACCGCTACATAACTTGATCAAATTAAAAAAAAAAAGTGGCATGGAAAAAGACGGCACAAATATACAAGATACTAAATGACAAATAGGAAACAACCACTGAAGCAGAAAAATGTTAAATATAAGAGGCTACTTTACAGATCTCATCTCTCTGCAAATAAATTTTAAAATAGATAAAATGGAATCATTCTCTGGAAAAGACACCAAAATCAGCTCTAGTAGGGACAGAAAGCTAAATTAGATCAACTTTTCTAGAAGGAATAAAGTAATTAATATTCTATCCTACCACAAAACAAAAAACACAGGTCCAATGGTTTCACTGGGGAATTCTAACAAATCCCCAAGATCAGACCATTCCAATGTTCTGTAGTTTTTCCATGGAAAATGAAGGAAAACTTTCTCATTATTTTTATGAAGCAAGTATAACACTGACAGCTGTAAGAGACTGAATGTGTTCATTCACAATAAATTCCTATGATGAAACCCTACGCCCCAAGGTGATGCTATTAAGAGGTGGGGCATTGGGGAGGCAATTAGGATCAGATGAAGTCCTGAGGGTGAGCCCTCATTAATGGGATTAAGAACTTTATAAAAGTCCTGAGAGAGCTTGCTTCCTCCCTCTGCCCTCCACCCTATGAGGATACAGAGAGTACGAGGATACAAGGACAAGCTGGCAGTCTGCAACGGAGAAGAGGACCCTCACCATACCCCAACCACGCTGCCACCCTGACTGCCAACTTCCAGCCTCCATCCAAAACTGTGAGAAGTTAACTACTGTCGTTGTTAAAGCCACCCAGTTTGTGCTATTTTTCTACAGCAGCAGGAACTGAGAAAACAACTTACCCTTACGAATACAATTGAAAAACAAAAGTAAAACATATATCAATGCCATTATATATATATATCAATGCAAAAATACTAAATAAATATGAGCAAAACAATGCAACAATGTACTAAAAGATATATACCATGACCAAAGGCCAACTGCATTTAGCTCGGTATTAATTAATTCATTAACAGAGTATACCAATTAATCTAATAAGAAAAATTGCATGATTCCCTACACAGATATCTAAAAACCTTTGACAAAATTTAACGTCTTCCCTGATGAAAACTCAAGAAGATAGGAATTAATGTATATTTTCTGAGCATGATAAAACACACACCACACACACAGGCCCTTAATCCTCACGCCAGTATCTCACTTAATGGAGAAATATTTGAGGCATTTCTAGTAAAATCAGGAACAAGGGAAGGATACCCCTTAACTCCACTCCTAGTCAACATTATATTGCAGTCAGTGCAATTATACAAGATAAATCAAATAGAGGCATAAGCATTGGAAAAGAAAAAACTGTATTTGCAGGTGACATGGTATTATGCCTGGAAATGATGTGGATCAATGATGAAATTAACTCAAACATCAAAAATTCAGATTTAGTATAAATTAATATACAGAAATCCATCATCTCCATAGACATAATGACCTGACAGAGGATATACTAGTACAGAAAACCTCATTTACATTACCAACCAAGAAGATAAAATAGGAAAAATCATACAAAGAAATGTACAAAACCAGAGGAAAACGTTAAAATTCCTCGAAGTCACAAAAATAGACCTGGAGAAATAGAAGTCTTTCACTGTTCTATGATAGAAAGACTCAACATTGTAAAATGTCAGTTTTCTCTTAAGTTACTGTATAAAATTAACACAATTCCAATAAAAATACCAACAAGTTTCTTTTGGAGTTAGACAAGGTAATCCTCAAGTTCACATGAAAAACTTGCAAGAATCGCCAGGAAAACACGGAGAAAGAAAAGGCTTAAAGGGAAAAATAATTCTACCATACAGTAAACATGCTACAGTTGACCCTTAAACAATAGGGGCTTGGACTGCACAAGTCCACTCACACAGATTTCTTTCGATAGTAAATACTACAGTAGTAAGTGATCCAGGGTTCGTTGAATCCAAAGATGTGGAGGGCCCCTTGGATGCGGTGGGACAACTATATAGGGATTTTTGACTGCGCGGAGGGTCAGAGACCCTAACAGTGTGGTGGTGGTGTGTGGATAAACAGAGCAGGAACGAAGTCCAGAAACAGACCCAAGTTCACATAGAAATACATGTATGATAAAGACGGCACCTCAAATCACTGGGTCCAAAAATGAACTTTTAAAATAAACCACGTTGGGACAACTGGTTGGCCACTTGACCATAAAGAATATTACATTCATACCTCAAACAATACACCAAATACAGTAGGAATCTAAATGTAACAATGAGACCATGCAAATATCAGAAAAAAAATACATGTGAATGTTTTTATAACCTAGGTGAAAGGAATGGTTATCTGAAAATGATTCAAACTCCAGATGCAATAAAAGATTAATAAATTTGACTACCTGAATTTTTAAAAGTAGCATGTATATTAGTTTCCTATGGCTGTTATTACAAATTATCACAAACCTAGTGGCTTAAAACAACACAAAGTTAATACCCTATAGTTTGTAGGTCAGAATTCTGACTGGTCTCACTGGTCTAAAATCAAAGTAGGCTTCATTGTCAGGAGGGCTGCACTGCTTCCCAGAGGCTCTGGGGGAGAATCTGTGTCCTTGCCTTTCTAGCTTCTTAGATGCTGCGCATATGCCTTGGCTCAGGGCCCTTTCCTCCACCTTCTAAACCAGTGATGTTCCAGCTCTCTGATCTTTTTTCCATAGTCATATATCCCTCTCACCACAGGCAAGAATAATTCTTAGCTTTTAGGATCCCTGTGATGACATGAGGGTCCTTAATTTAATCATATCTGCAGAGTACCTTTTGCCACATAAGGTAACACGTTTACAGCTTCTGGAAATTAGGACATGGCCATCTTTGAGGGGTATTACCATGCCTAATACACAGAGCAAAACAAACCCCCCAAAATCAGAAGACTATTGACAAGCTGGGAGAAAATATTTGTAATATATCATAGATAAGGGCCAATATCCCTAATATACAGAGAACTCTTAAATTGAGGGGAAAATGCCAAAAATTTAATAAAAAATGAGCAAAAGTCACGGACAATGCACCAAAAACTATGAAACTGGCCTTTGAACATATGAGACATTCATGCTCACTCATAACTGGAGAAATGCAAATTAAAACTGCACTGTGACATCACTTCTTGTCTATCTATCTGACTGGAGGAAACTTACATGTGTCATAACTCTTTCTGTTGGGGAGACTTCTGCATAAACACACAGTCTCACACACTGCTGGTGAAAATATAAACTGGTGCAACCTTCTTGGAGGAAAATTTGGCAACGTCCAGCAAAACTCCATGTATATTTATCATTTGGGTGAGAATTCTCACTTTTTGGAATTTTCCCTAAATGGAAGTACACTTCCAGCAATATAAAAATACATAACCACAGGATTATTCATTGTCATATGAATTGTTTGTAACTGTAAACTGTTGCTTAAAATATCTCTAACTTATCCTTACTCTCCATCTTTTTCCCTTTATCCTTATTTTATGGCTTACCTTTTGGGTTGGATTATAAAGCACTCCTTAATTTTGTAATCCTTTCTGGACAGTCTCTACACTACTTTCTGTGTAGTAGCACTGAATAAACGTTTACTGATTTGAAAATTATTAGGGCTAAACAATCATTTGTTATGAGAAATTTCATTCTGGAATAAAGCTTTCATATAACTAATACTATATGGCTTATTAATTTTGGATTTATCCAAGATTTTTGTCTACTCTACTTTTTTCATGGTTCTTATGAGGTTTCTGTTTTATCACAGCCAGTCTTAACTAGGGACATTTGGTTTCTTCAATAATTAAACCTCGGAGGCTAGGGCACAGGGCTGAATTCAGCACAGCCACTTAGAGCAAGATTCCGCTGGAATTGCTCCGCTTTTGCAGTCACAACTGAGCAGATCATTGTTCTATGACAGCATTATTGTCATTAATGAAATTTATAAATGGAATTCACTTAAGTAGTGCCTGTTTATTCTCCTGGGGCTTGGTAACAATGCAGATCAACACACACACGTGCTCTAACAATTGTTCCATTTTTTGAAACTTAAAGATTCGTGTTCTTTCATTAATATAGTTATTTATTTAACCATCACTTATTAAGCAACTATTAATCAGATACTGTGCCAGGTTTTTAAAATCAAAAGTCTGCGGTCTTTGAACCAAAAAAGTTTCATGATTTCACATTTTAACAACTTATTTTCTGGATCTTTTATGTTTGTATTCAGATCCTGTCTTTAGACTGTCTCCTGAAATTAGTGTGTGTGTGTATGAATGTACATATACACATACACATATATTACCTTGTGTGTATGTATATATATAAAATGTGTGTTATTGTACCTCTATAGACCCATATGTTCCCTTTATATTTGGGAACCTATAAGCAAAATAATAACCTAAGTGCAAAGAAGGGGGGGAAATTTCCCTCATGCACACACACTTATTTTAAGTTCGCCTAAGCCCATCAAATTCAGGGCTCATATCAGCATCCTCACATGTCTGAAATGGCTGCATAAGGCGGAAGGTGGAATGTATTTAAACTAAACTTGCATGTAGGAAATTCATTATCCAGTCCTCTACTCTAGCATGGGGATAGCGTCTATGGTTTTCCAACAACCGATAGAATGCAGTCCTATGAAAATAATATAAACATATTTTTGAGAGAATCTCTATCAAAAGTTACCAATGTGGTATCTTTCTCACTAGGTGCTAAAAGAATTTTACAAGTATCTTATTAATCCTCATAATTTTTACCTGATGATTTATGGGTTTCCATTTTTTAATGTTTCTCATAAAAGAAGCACAGAAAAATATGATTATTGAAAGGAGCCTGGAACCACTCTTCCTGCTTGCTTTATAGATGGGGAAATTGGGCTTACATTACATTTAGGACCACACAAGGGATTTATAGAGAGAACTGGGGGTTGGCTATGAGGTTTCCTCATCCACTGTTCAGCACCCTAACCACCAGACCTGTGGACCTTTAAGTGCCCCGGGGCTTAGCAGAACCGCTCTAAAGGATGCCTTAGAAGGACACGGAGATACAAAATCATATTTATGGTGAGCCACAGTCCTTCTTTACTTACACAGGAGTTGGCATGTAGAAGGTTGCAACACAACACAAACACGTTTTTTAAAAACTCACTTCCGATCAGGAGTTGGTACCCACAGGCAAAATCTTGCCTATTTTACCAAACAAAATTTTGTTGGCACAAAGTCATATCTGTTTCAGCTCCAGCTACAGATTTGAGTAGTTGTGAAAGTGGCCATAAGGATATGGCCAGTAAAGCTGAAAATGTTTACTGTTTGGCCCTTAAAAATTTGCTGACCCCCCACTATAGAAAATATTGCCATCTTACAAGCTCTAACTATAAACATGAATAACTACACTTTAAAAGACTGCTAATGATTATCATTTTGAGTCACACTTTGAAACAACTATGGTAATTCAATGCATATTACAAATTCTAATGAGCCCTCAAGTTTCTGATATAAGTTGTTCTACAGCATATATACGCCTGCAGAATCTGAGACATTCCATTTTTAATAGTAAGAAGAGGAGTCATTTTAGCTAATTAACTTTTCAAATTAAACCTAAATTAACTTTTTAAAGCCAGCAATAACTACTGCTAAGAATACTTCCCAAGAATTAAAATAGTGTTCCTAATGAATGGATATCTACTATAACTTTCTTTACAAAGACAGTTATAGCTGCTTTTATAGTTGCATTTTGTCCTTTGTGCATTCAAGATTATTGTATCTCCCCAAAATGTAAACATGAACTTTTTTCAATCTATTTTTATGAATTAGGAATACAACACTTATCAAATTTCTGTAAAACCTTAAAATTGTAAGGTTACTATTTGGGCAATTACAGTAATTTAAAAAAAATTTTTATTTTATATTGGAGCATAGTTGATTAACAATGTTGTGTTAGTTTCAGGTGTACAGCAAAGTGATTCAGTTATACATATACATGTATCTGTTCTTTTTCAATTACGGTAAATTTAAAGGAGTATCACGAAGAATGGGTCCCAGAGTTTCTTATGAAAGGAATAGAATTTGGAGATACATTCTGGAGATATATTGGGGATAAAATAAAGGAAAAGTCTAAAGCTGAAACTGGCATATAAGGGATTGAAATAAAATAGCACCATAATAAATGATTAGTTTCTAGGAAATATCTTCTAGTCTTCACAGAGAATCTGTGGATTCTGCCTTTATACTATTTGGGAAAGGAGAGATTATGGTAAGGATAGATTATGGTAATAAACCACCCCCTGATACCCATAGCTTGACATGAAAGGTTATTTCTTCCTCACACTACATGTTGGCAGGGGCCTCTGCTCATGGCAGTCATTCTATGTCCCGAGCTTTAGATAAAATACCATCTTGGGCATTGCTGGTTGACATGCCAGAACAAAAGAGCACGTTGGAGGGTTGCCCTTGCACCATAAATACTTCAACTTGGAATGTCACTTTTGCTAAGGACCCATTGGCCAGAATGAGTCACATGACCCTGCCCAACCACAAGGGAGCAGAAGTTGCAATCCTATTATGTGCACATAAGGGACAGAGTAGAAATATTTATTAACAACTCATTGAATATTTAGGTTAATGATTAAGGACTCAGCCTTCAGGCCAGGCTAGTTAAATGTCCGTGCTTCACTTTCCTCATCTGTAAAATGAAAATACTAAACCTCATAGAAACGTGAGGATTAAATGAGTTAACACATATAAAGTTCTTAGAAGAGTATCGACATATTGGTAAAGTGTTATTTTTGTCATTTTATATCAAGCTTTGTACTTGCCACACTGCTCTTCAGAGCCAAAAACAGAGGAGGGCAGCCTTAGGAATGCTGACTCGGGCCCAGCAGAGAGATTTTTTTTTTTTTTTTTTTTTTTTTTGCGGTACGCGGGCCTCTCACTGTTGTGGCCTCTCCCGTTGCGGAGCACAGGCTCCGGACACACAGGCTCAGCGGCCATGGCTCACGGGCCCAGCCGCTCCGCGGACCGGGGCATGAACCCATGTCCCCTGCATTGGCAGGCGGACTCTCAACCACTGCACCACCAGGGAAGCCCATGAATCCCTTTTAATAAGTGGTTTGTAAGGCTTGCATCAGACTAAATATGAGAGTTAAAGTAGAAGACTCCCATTAGAAAGGGCAAAGGCAATACCGAAAGAAGAGAAATGGGAAAAAAGAGATAGTGAACCAAGAACTAGTGTCCAGGATGTGTACTCAGCTCACGTCCTATGTACACCATAGCAACTGGTGGACCGATGGCACTGTTCATTCCTATCGGAGCTGTTGCCTCAGCACTGGCACCAGTACAACTGCTCTGAATCTATGACCGGATATCCACCCATGACCACCCATGCAGCAATACGCAGTCCAACAATTCTGGACTGTTAGGTACCAGATAAGGAGATGAGCAGATGTGATTTCCTCTTCCATGAGCTAATAACAAGAGAGACAGAAAAGTTACTAACCCACCTATAACATAAATCAGAACGAAATAAATTCTACACTGCATACGCATGCCAAATTTTATGAGCACACAGAAGAAGGAGAGGTCCATTTTCAGTAGAAAATCAGGGAATACTTTTTGGAGGAAACAGCATTTTAATTGAGATTTTAAAGAAGAGGGATGAAAGTGGAAGGATGTAATGAATACCAAGCTAATGAAATATCATGAGTGACCATAAAATGAACAAGAGTGACCACTTGGAGGGGGTAGAGGAGAAATAAATCTTAAAAAGTAAAAGGAGCTTTGTTTTTTTTTCACCCACAAGTAATAATTCAGCAGCACACTTTAGAAGGTCTGATTTCCACAATCGGTCTATATTTCTAAAACTCCCTGTTATTCCTTCCCCCAAATATTAATTGCTACTTAAAAATGGCTATTTGATTTGAATTTTATTTCTGTAGTCTTCAAATGTAAGCTCCACAGTCTACATTTTCCTAGGCGGTCACAAGTTCGAAAGATCGTAGCGCTGAAAAGAAATTTCAGCCCAAATTTCTGCTTTAGAGATGGAAGGTCGAGTAAGCAAATGACTCACCCACATTCACAAAGTGCTAGACTCGAAACTAGAACTCCTGTCATAATACTGAATGTACAGTTGCTTTAAAGGACAAAAGAATCAAGAAGACAAACATGAGTCCAGAGCTACTCTTAAGATTTTTCTGTGAATATTCCATATCCGAAGCAAAGTGACTTATAGCTATAAGATCATAAGTAATCTGAGTAAACATGGAATTATTCATTAAACCCTAAATGTCTAATGGAGGGGGTCACCACTTGAAGCCTGTGTGTGTTTTGGCCAAATAAAAGGAAGCCCTACTGCACAAGGTAGGGATTACATTTATGGAACATAAACAAGAGGCGGGGGAAGTTAGAAATACAAATTCTAAATGTCTATGTCAATTAACGACAGGCCCATAACAGTTAATAATAAAAAATACAAGGTCCGGGTCATGTTATGAGTGTTTGAAATGAACATAAAGGAAGCCCTGCTTTGCCAACTCTGCCAAAGACAGAGATGGCACAGGGCCACGATGCACCATGACAATTCTTGCTTCCATTTGTGAAAGCCTTCAAGTACCTCATTTTGGATGCCATGAGAAACTGCAAGCCTACTGGGTTTGTGAACAGAAGATGGACATTCAAGGAACAAATCTTTGACTCTGCAGTAACCAAGACAGCTCTATCTAAAACTCCTGGTTCCCAAATGGGAGCATAAGGGATATTTGCACATTCTAACTTTACGTGAAGAATCAGCTCTTGGAAATCCCATGAGAAAGTTTTCATAAGGATTTATCCACACTTTCTTCTTTGGTTTCCTCAACTCAGAAGCAGGAAACCTTCCAGACATCCTGAACCTCTGACCCTTTTGTGATTTTTCCCATCAACATATGCAGATATCCATGCAGCAATTCAAAAATCTCTTCTCACTGCATTATAGCATGGCCTTATATTAGACCTATATCTAGAACACTACCATTTCCAACCCACTATTGAATGAGTTTAATTGCACGTTTCTTGGGAAAAAGATCTCATTGGCTCAGAAATGTCAGGAGTCCACTATCACATGTACCTATCTGGTTTCCAAAATGATTTTCCCAAGCCACACTAAGTGACTCCCTCAGAATGTTTCCTGCTGGCAAGTGAATCAGCTTTTGCCTTTCACCCAGTCTCAGCTCATTACTTCTCTGTGACAATATCAGGACATCCACATCTGACAATGGTCCCAGCTAATTAATTTACTCCAGTGTCTAGCAGCCTTTTGACAGGAAAAATAATCTACATTGTATTTATGGCAGAATCTCTACCACTAGGACAAAGATGAATGCAAACTTCACACAACCATTTTTCATTATCTGAAGTTGAAAGTGATTTTCAAATGTTAACTTTAAAATTAGGAGGAGTGGGATAACAGTTCTACTTTGAAACTGCCTGGAAATGGAATGTCTGTAACAATGGTTTAGCATCAAGCCAGAAAAATAAACTCTCCTGCTACCATCATAAATGGGCCAGAAATAAACCTCGGGGTCGTGCACAAAGAACAGGCAGTGGAATTGGATTTCCAAAATAAATGATCTGAAACTCAGCATAATGTACCTTCAAATAGTGATATCTTCCCCTACCTCCCATCCTTCTGACCCTGGATAGCGGGGTAGCAATCCCTCCCTCTGTAAACTGTGCATACCACTGTCATAATATGGCTGAAATTGGAAAAATCTAAATGTGAACCCAGACAACATCTACAATGCCCAACTCTGATCTCTGTCTTAAGCAGACTATCCAGTAGTTCCATTCACTTCGGCTGTGCTCCAAAATACTTTCTCATGAGTTTTATCTTTCTAGCATTATCCTTCCTAATATTCCTTAACCTTGGGATTATAAATGTTAGATTAGTAATTGTTCATTTCGGTGATAATCTGAAACTCATTCACTTCTTCCTTCTGAAGGCCAGAGTAATCGTCCAATAAAAGTTCTACCAAGGTCAGGAATGACCTAATTTACTTGTAATTATTAATTCTTCTCTGACCTCTTAACCATAAATGAAGCTTTGGCATTGGAAAAAAGATGTGAAACAGGACAAGGCATTTAAGTCAGGGAATAAAGGAGCAGTGGAGAAAAAGAGAACAGATTTTCTAAATTTAAAAAACTCCTTGGGCTTTCTTGAAATAATGATTTATATTCTTTGAGTCCACAAGAGAGTAACTGAATATGCGTGATGCAATGCTGGAATTTTAGGTATTTTGTCTAAAGGTTATTAACAATTAGTACCACTGGGGGAAAAATCATAGTTAGAATAATAACCCTCTCTCAGAGGATGACTGAAATTGGACTTGTAATCTGGTTATAATAAAATACATTATGTTTATATTAAAGCCCCACATGTTAAGAGGAATACTGACAGACTGAAATAAGTCCAGTAGGTGAGTAAGTGGGGTCTGAAATGTAATTTGTATGAGTAGCAATGGAAGAACCTACACTGCGCTTCCTTTGGAAAAGTGAAGACTGGGGCCAAACATATCAAACTGTCTTAATATTTCAAAGGGATGGTACACAGAAGAGGAAACAGTCATTGCAAGTAGAGATGCTGTTGGCGGCGTTCAGGCCAGAGAGTCATCCAACACGAAGGGCACCTGGCCTCTCCCCATCCACTGTAGCAGAATCCACCGGACACGACACCTGAAAGATGGTCTCCCAGGCTTTGCTTGGACACTTGCACTGGCACAGTGCAAGTTCACTATCCCAAGAACACCCTCCTCCATGTTAGAGAACAGAACAGAGGACATTTCTTTCTAGCGCTGAGTTGCCATCCCTCAGGTTCTAACCTAGACAACTGGTTAACCAGATCTGTCCTACTGAATATCCCAGGAGACTGCTAATCCGTTCTCCACAAGATAACTCACTTCACTTCTTTTTTAATGAAGTATAGTTGATATATAATATTATATAAATTATAGGTATATAATAATAGTGATTCACAATTTTTAAAGGTTATGCTACATTTATAGTTATTATAAAACATTTGCTATATTTCCTGTGTTATACAATATCCTTATGGCTTTTTTTTTTTTTTTTTTTTTTTTGCGGTACGCGGGCCTCTCACTGTTGTGGCCTCTCCCATCGCGGAGCACAGGCTCCGGATGCGCAGGCTCAGCGGCCATGGCTCACGGGCCCAGCCGCTCCGCGGCATGTGGGATCTTCCTGGACCGGGGCACGAACCTGTGTCCCCTGCATCGGCAGGCAGACTCTCAACCACTGCGCCACCAGGGAAACCCCTTATAGTTTATCTTATACCTAGTAGTTTGTACCTCTTAATGTCCTACCCCTATATTGCCCTTCCCCCTTCCCTTTCCCCACTGGTAACCACTAGTTTGTTTCCTACATCTATGAGCCTGCTTCTTCTTTGTTATATTCACTAGTTTGTTGTATCTTTTAGATTCCACATGTGACATCATAGAGTATTTGTCTTTGTCTGTCTGACTTATTTCACTTAGCACAATGCACTACAAATCCATCCATGTTGCTGCAAAGGGCAAGATTGCATTATTTTTTATGGCTGAATAGGATTCCATTGTGTGTGTGTGTGTGTGTGTGTGTGTGTGTGTATCACATCTTCTTTACCCATTTATCTGCTGATGGACACTAAGGTTGCTTCCATGTAAATAATTCTGCTATGAATATTGAGGTACATGTATCTTTTTGAATTAGTGTTTTGGGGTTTTTTCTTTGATATATACCCAGGAGTGGAATTGCTGGGTCATATGGTAGTTATATAGGTCTATCCCTTAGTTTTCTATGTGTCAAATTAAATATCTTCAATTCCTTTCACCATTATTAATTTAGTATTCAGCACCTCATACCATTTTAGTCATGGACCTTCTGGATACTCTCTGGTTTATAATATCCTTAACTGACATCTAAAATAAGTACTCTTGGGCTTCCCTGGTGGTGCAGTGGTTGAGAGTCATTATCAGCAAGAGAACTGAGTAGAACTTTTAATTTCCCTATTAAAGACAATCAGCTAGTATGTGTTAGCTGAACACCTGTCATATTCAACCCTATGCTTAGCCATCATCTGATATATAACAGAAGTGGAAGGCCAGGTGCTGAAAATATCTGTAGAATCAAAACTGAGGTACATGGGATAAGTCTGGAGTTTTTGCAAGATGTAAACCATTATGTGGACAAATGTGATACAGTCTCAAATTCATGGTGGATTAAAAAAAAGTGGAGCCCAGGCAGGCTGGGGAATCTATGTGATGAGTTGTAGATTAAGAGGACCTACCTAGGCTGTATCTTGAAGGATGGGTAGGATTTATCTGTCTGGAACAGACACTGACAATGAGGGAATGTGTGTGTAGGAATAATCAGTAATAAAGGTCAGCATTGGTAGGGACATGTGTGGCAAGAAATAGAAATATTTAGATTTGTACTGTAAAATTTCCACTAGGACTTTCTTCCATTCTAAATATGCTTTGCTTAACTCTGCTAAAAATTTTTCCAGGACTCAGATATCCACAGGTCTCTAATTTGGCAAACTAATCCTTGGTAAGATACTACCAGGAGCTAAGAGAGGAATCCTAGAACTCCCCTCAGGTGGCAAGTATAGACTTCAGAGGTGATTTTCTGGACCCCCAATTTCCTTTATACCAAGCATGAGAATTCCAGGCAGTCCAGTGGGAGAGGTATTTTTGGATAGATACAACTTTTGGTACATTTTAAATTATATTATCTTGTTAACAAATGGTTCCAAAGGCCAAAGTCCTAAACTGTGTATCTGATCCAAAGAATTTCTCTTTTAGACTGGTCTTCTGTAATTGACCCCATTCCTATCTTTATTTCCAAAGCCAAGATACAGGAAAATCAATTAGATAATAAAAATGAATAAATCCAGGTAAATACACATGTTGGCTTTCAATTAGCCAGTGAGTCTGTGAATCTCCAGGGAACACTGAAGACAGCTCATAAGACAATGCAGTTTCCCTTAATAGGGACCGTAACCCCAGAGTGGCTTTCTTTTTTTTTTTTTTTCTAATATGTGCAATTGACTGGTTTTTTTTTTTTTCAACATGCTGTGCTCATAACTTCTGTGGAAACTTAAACATTATTCAATACAACAATTTCCTGCAAAACCTTTTGAAAGTGGTCGCAGACTCTGACCCTGCTCTGGTGCTCTGGGTCTGCCAGCATGCTGTTTTATTACCTCTGGAAGGTTCAGTGCCAAGACACAGTGCAAGAGTTAGAAATGAAAGAAAACCAGGTGTATAAAAGTAATTTTCTGCCTTCTTTCAAGAAGGGAAACTGTCACCTTCAACTCTCAGTAATTCTATGTATCTATCACATCTCTGTTTGGCAGCCCATGTCATTGTTATTTATGCTGAACGCCCTTGACTTCAAGTGTGTGTCCATCTTAACAAAATTCTAAGATTTTCTCTGCAAGTACCCACTTTATAGACTTTCAGGTCAAGCCCCAATTCTGTTTTTAAATTTTTTTAATTGAAGTATAATTGCTTTACAATGTTATGTTAGTTACTGGGGTACAGCAAAGTGATTCAAATATCTACATATTCTTTTTCAGATTCTTTTCCATTACAGGTTATTACAAGATACTGAGTATAGTTCCCTGTGCTATACAGTAGGTCCTTGTTGTTTACCTCATTTATATATAGTAGTGTGTATCTGTTATCGATTCTGTTATTAAAAGTAACCTGATCTACGTGTCTACAATTTTTCTCCAACTCACTTTATCCAAGGTGATAAATTTAATATTTTAGGCCTGGATTTTTATCATGCATTTTTTTTTACCTTCCCACAGTCTCTCAACCCCTTTCTTTCAAAATTATGAGATGTTCTTTCATTGCTTCTGTTAACGAGGTTGTTTGCAGCCCAAGATATAATTGGTAGATAATGGGAGTAAAACTGGGGACAGAAGTACATATTTGATTACTGTTACTGGTTGGAGCCTGTCCTATGATGTGCAGTGACCCATCATGCAGACAGGACATGCCTCAACACTTCTTACTTTAGGATTAAATTTTGAAAAAAGCATAAAATAAAAGTCTGGTGAAGCAAGCATTCTTCCTAGCTTTATAAATCAATACCACACATTCACATCTTCACTAAGTGTCCCATCTTTAACTTTCTAAGAGTAACTATCTTGAAACTGTGGATCCCCTTTAGCACTGGCACACCACTGAGACAAAGGACTTTTTGCTATACTTGCTTGACCTTTCTCTTGCAATGGACTTACCAGTTAAGGCAGGCTTGTCCCTAATAAACACATGAGCTGTTAGTAATTTCTCTTCTTGAATCATCATCAATTCCTTCAATGGCTCAAGGAAAGTGTTTGGAGGATCGATAACATGCTAAGTCCCTTAGGTACAAAGATGACTAAAACACGGCTTCCCTGGTGGCGCAGTGGTTGAGAGTCCGCCTGCCGATGCAGGGGACACGGGTTCGTGCCCCGGTCCGGGAAGATCCCACGTGCCGCGGAGTGGCTGGGCCCGTGAGCCATGGCCGCTGAGCCTACGCGTCCGGAGCCTGTGCTCCGCAACGGGAGAGGCCACAACAGTGAGAGGCCCGCATACCGCAACATACTTCCAATTGTCTCTATGCTTTCAAAGTAAGTGAAGTATCGTGCTTGATGTTGTTCTGTATGTCTTATGCTAAGCACTGTGAGAGAGGTGAGGTACCAGAAGATTGGCTCTACAACTCAAAGACCTTAGGGGAACAAAACCCCTGTCATGAAAAAACAAGACAGTGTGTGACTGAGAGCCACATGGTTGGAACTGGTATAGAGGTCATTGAGGGTATGGATAGAGCTGCTGTTACATTTTGGAATAGTCTGTGGAAGTGAAGTTTTCATTAATTGGCGTGTGTGTGTAGGGGGCGTTGGGGAGGGTTGGAGCAAGAACCAGAGCATCCCTAGGGTCTAAGTGAGAGATGTCCCCTACTTGTAAAATCTAGTACTAATGGAGCAGTACAGAGTTGAGATCTGCAGTGGCTTTAACTTTCTCTCTCAGGCAGACTTACATTTGGTGAAAATCTAGGTTGATCTCCGTAGAGACTTCATATACAATATTTAATCAACGAGTGTAGATACTGAGCATCAAGTAAGCCAGGTTCTCCTAAAGCAACCCTGTGAAGGTTCCTGAGCCATGGAACCAGCCATAGGTTGCCAACCTCAACCAACTCTGCAACTGACATTTGCCTTCTTAGAAGTTTCCTCTGCCTTGAGAAAGCTAGAGGGTGTTTCTCCCAACTACTGTACAATTTCATCCTATTCTGGATCCTTTGATTCCAGGGAACCTCTCCATCCCGGACTCTTTGCTGGATTATTTATGAAGTCTAATTTGTAATACAAAAACACAAAATGTACTATAGTGAAAGTCTCAGAGGGGAAAAAAAATGCAGTTTGTATTTTCTCATTTCACAGAGGCTCCAACATCTCTCCCCGGAATGGAAGGATGGAGGTGGGGTTCTAAAATTCCCTCCCAGGCCTCTGAATACAGAAGGTGCAAAAAGAATGGGAGGTAAGCAATCAATCAATCAATCAATAAACAAATAAACAAACAAACAAATAAATAAATTTACTACTGTAAACTCCAGAGTTACCCATATAGAGAGATATGTAGAGTTATATCCTAACAATCAATCCCTTAGGGGGAAAAAAAATCTCAAGTATGGTCATGCACTAACAAGTTGGTGATTTTTTTCCCATTAAAATTAAAATTAAATAGACATCCATGGTAAATTACCCGTTTCATTCCTCCTTCCAGTTAAAAAAAAAAAAAAGGCACTTTATCACTCCTTACTGTGGGTGTACTTCACTGTCAACACATGCGTTTATGTCAAGCAGGTCATTTATATTTTTGCCTGCTGGAGTTTTTCTTCTTTCAACTTAGTAGGGAATATTTGTGATCTTTATTGCCCCCCGATAAATCTACAAAATGCCTTTTGCTTGAGGCTCTTTATTTTAATTTCATATAAATAAATCACATTAGGTTCCGGCTGTCATATTAAGATAAGCATGGATCTAAAAATAACAAAAGTGTTTAAGCCAAATTTTTTCAGATTACATAGTGGTGAATTTCTCTGGGTCACCCCTAAATCCTATTGATGTTGAAATACTTTGTGGCACTTTAAGAGCGTTTCTTGAAGAACACAAACCTATTTAAACTAGAATTATCTTCTGATCATCTATGGACCTATTTGTACAACATTACTCAACTTAAGCTTCCCATGGTTGCAATAAATCCATCTTTAATGTGGGGATGTCTCCCCAGTTACAGCAGAGGGCAGTTTTATATCTTTGTGGGTTCATCTAATGCCTCTATCTATACTGTGTTTTATTTATTAAATATAAACAGCTCTAAACCTGAAGTTCTCATCATCTTAACATATAGTTATACACAAAAGTCTCAAAGGCAGTCCAAGTTCAATCTATCCAATAACCAATTCTTCATCTCCCCTCACTCCACCAGACCTGCTCCTACACAGGACTCAGATCAAACCACCAGCTCCTCAGGGAAACCTTTGGACTTTTGAAGGACAGTCTCCTAAAATGTGTTTTATAGATTCCTCCACTCAGCCTGGAGTAGAATAGTCTTGATAAATGTATGTGAATTTTTCTTTCAAACAAGATTTGTAGTGAAGAGGCAAAGATAAAACCCATAAGGTGTTTTGTTTTTTCGTTTTTTGTTTTTTTGCGGTACGCGGGCCTCTCACTGCTGTGGCCTCTCCCGTTGCGGAGCACAGGCTCCAGACGCGCAGGCTCAGCGGCCATAGCTCACAGGCCCAGCCACTCCGCGGCATGTGGGATCTTCCCAGACCAGGGCTCGAACCTGTGTCCCCTGCGTTGGCAGGTGGATTCTTTTTTTGTTTTTGTTTTTGGTTTTTTGCGGTACGCGGGCCTCTCACTGTTGTGGCCTCTCCTGTTGCAGAGCACAGGCTCCAGACACACAGGCTCGGCGGCCATGGCTCACAGGCCCAGCTGCTCCGCGGCATGTGGGATCTTCCCGGACCAGGGCACGAACCCGTGTCCCCTGCATCGGCAGGCGGTCTCTCAACAACTGCGCCACCAGGGAAGCCCCCCATAAGGTTTTAAAGAGTCTATTTTGTACATTTATTCGGTTGGGACCTAAATATATATTCTCTGATAGATTAACATGGCCCTTTAGTTTAAAGGGTGGACAGATTTTGTAAGAGACAGGAAATCATATACACATAATGTCAGTGTAGAGTTTCACTCTGGCATTTTTGGTATCTCCTTGCCTCGGATGACTTGAGTTCAAATACTGGGCAACTCCTTAAGTAGATAAACATGCAGATCACATACCGGTCACCTAAATAAATTATAATGTTGATCAATCCTAAAGTTAAAGGTCAAATATGAACCTGGGTGATCTTCCAATTCGGTCAATCCAGATACCTTTCTGGATTTAGTTCTGTTAGCCCCTTCTGTTACTGAACAAAAGTCAGATAAAGATGTTACATCTTTACTTAAAGATAAAGATGTTACTTCACCCAGGGCTTCAGAGCTATGAGAAGGCTACATGCTCCCTTGTTCATCTAAAGCAGCACCATCCACCTATAGTAAGAATCCTTGGGGATACATCTCAGCCCACAGCCTCCCCCACCACCGTCCAGGGGTGACATCACCACTGAAGTATGTGGCAATACCCAATTTCCAGAGCCCTGATTTATTCTCCCTTGTGCTGGGCAGAGGGCATGACTGAGAGGCAAGACTCTTATCTTGGCAGGGGTCTGGGACTGTCTGCCTCTCTGGAACAACCCCTGGTGGGTAATTGAGAAGTGACATTGATGGGTTTCCAGGGTGGCCCTGACGCTTGCACTTGCCCCGAGAAAGCAGCTATGGTTTAGAAATCCAGCCCAAGGATTGAGAGGAGGGGAAGAAAATGTAAAGCTTGCTAGCCCTGGTCTCCTTTGACCTCAGCAGACTGAGACAGGGATGCAGAGGTGGGAAACCGTGCACTGTTGCTCTGTTGGCGTAGCACGAGGTTTCGCTTTTATTGCTAGCAGAGAGCGCTGAGCTCTTTGTCTGCTACACAGTCTATCCCCCAGAGATAGCCTCTTTTTCTCTTGAAGGGATGTAAAAAACAAATCACAGTTCTTATTTTATTTGGTGTCCACCATTAAGAATTCATGCAGAGCAATTTTATTTGTTGCCAATTAAGATCTCCCGGTGGAAGTCTATGTTTTAGCAAAGGCAACCTGTTTAATACTCAGCGTCACTTTAGTCTATGTAAATTAACCCCTTGAGGATAGAGACATGCTAATTCTTAAGATGCCTGGACAATTCGATTCTAAGAACCAAGATACACAGAAGGTAAATCTCCAAGAGGCTCTGGGCTTGACTTTTCTCAGGCCATGTGTGCTTTTGCCTCTTAACTCTATTTTACAACTACAAGACAATTTCTATAGACCGTGTTAGCAAAGGATCTTCTTCTCCCCGGGATAGAATGATAGCATGTGGCCTCTCAGTAAGCAGTTTTAATGTCACTCACATTTTACCAAAACTAAGACTACTGCTGAAAGAAACTTGAGGCACTGGTGCCAACGATCTCCACCCTAAAATGTATACATATATCAAATGATGGAGAACGCGAAAGGGTATTTGGAATGCGGATCATTTTATTGCAGTGTTCACTCTACTTAGATAAGCAGCATTTTGAATCATGGTGGGAAGGAAAACAAAGTTTTTGTCCAGTTTTTTTTCTCTCTCTCTCCTTAGGTTAAGAATCACAAATAAGCCAGAATGCAAAAGTCTATTTTGAAGAATTTGGGATACACTGAAACTATCATTTTATTGTTGGAAGGGATAGGCCTTAGGGACTCTTATTGCACCTAGAGAACTATATACGCTTGTCAATTAAACTCCTCTTGGTGATGTAGGGAACCACCATTTCTACCCTCGGGAAGCAGGAGTTAACTGCTTTACCAGGGCAAACATAGCTTGTAAGCAACGGTTCTTCAGATTCTTGGAATTTGGTATTGAGGCTCTAGTTGCCCCTCAGAAAAATGGTAATGAACTTGGGACTGGCTTTCCGACGCATCTACTTTCCCCTTTCACCAACAACCCAGACTATTTGCTGCTCTTCTACAAGTCACCCATCCTAGTACCTGTGAAGTAAGGGGAGAAGGATGAAGAAAGAGGTACCAGCTATGTTTTTGTATATTTGGCTACCAAACTAGATAGATCACCATTTCCCAAAATATGTTCCTTAGACCTTTAGTCAGAGTAGATGCTCCAAGAAAGATAGGATTTGGGAATTTTTTTAAGTCAAAATTATATTTTATAGTCTATATTTGATACGCTTATCACATATTAGCAATATAAATGGCTCTGAATAGTTCTACAATTAAAATAAAATCTTAAAGCTTGGTTTTACCTAGTATACCTCAAATCTGACCACAGAATACCTTTATTTTTCTTAAAATATCCATACCATACCGTACTAGTGTTTCTTGGGATATGCTTAGGAAAATGCTTATGCAGATGACTCTTTAGATCACTGGCTCTTACCAGGGAGAGGAGAGGATGTGTTGTCACAATGGGGGATGGTACTGGCATGTAGTGGGTAGAGGCTAGGGATGATGCTAAACACCTTATAACAGTTTAGATCACTGGCTCTTACCAGGGAGAGGAGAGGATATTGCCACTAGGAAGCATTTGGAAAATATCCAGGGACATTTTTGGTTGTCACAATGGGGGATGGTACTGGCATGTAGTGGGTAGAGGCTAGGGATGATGCTAAACACCTTATAACGCACAGGACAACCCCACCTCCGTGATTAAGTGTAATCTGGCCCCAAATGTCAACAGTGCCCTGCCCGAGAAACCCTAGCCTAAACATAGCTTGTTCAAATGAAACTTCGATCTGGCATCTGTAGGTTGGCAACTGGCACTGTGCATTCACCAGATCGTGTCATTTAATTTTGGCCTTGCAAACCTACTTATTCTTCACTTACTTACAGGCTATTGATAACTCTGTCTGCAATTCAAGCTATGAAAATCTGAAATGAATGCTTTGACATTATCTGCTTCAATCACTGGCAAGCTCTTAGGTATCTGTTATATTAGTCACTTCTACCCCCGTTCTTTGAAGCTTTCCATGACATGTATTAAATGCTACATAAGGATCCAGCTGTATAATTATTCTAGAAAAATAAGATTATACCTATCTGTACATGTCATATATAGGTAATGCCTTTTTTTTAACACCTTTATTAGAGTACAATTGCTTTACAATGGTGTGTTAGTTTCTGCTTTATAACAATGTGAATCAGCTATACATATACATATATCCCCATGTCTCCTCCCTCTTGCGTCTATGCTTCACGTAATCTCAGTGCTCAGTTATCTTAAATACTAGCTATATTGATAGCTTCTTTTTAGAGCTAAGGAAACTCAGTCTCAGAGGTGTTACCCAGTAGCCAGTTTGGATGGTCCAGAACCAGAGTCCATGTCTCCAAAACCTCCGATCCAGTCTTATTTCCATTTCTATACTGTTATGCTGCTTCTATTTGTCATACGTACTTTCACGTGTGTGACATGAAAGAGTAATTAACACCATAAATATTCATGAATTCTATTTGTCTTTTCCAACTGTCTATGTTCTAAACTCTTAATCTGAGGCTGCAAATGGATAAAGATTTCTGTCAAATAGCAGAAAGACATTCTCAGCAGTTGTTTTCTCACACCCTTTCTCGTCAGTCACAGATATATTTAGCCAAATGGAAATAGTAACAGATGACACAAAAATCATTAAGTACAGAAGAGCGTTTTCCTCCTAATCTTAACTTTCCTCATTTAAAGAAATAAATGTACAGAAATGTATGATCACATTTCAACACTGACTAGTAAACAAGTTGTCACTGGGTGTGTTTATTTTTTCCTCATCAAGCAGGGAGAGGCAGAGCAAATTAAACCCACCCAGACTTGTACCCAAGTCTTAGACTAGGTTCTAGATCCTGATTCCACCCTCTTCTTCAGATGAATTCACAGAAATTTTTTTCTGCTGGTATCAAAACATAGTTGAGCTAAATGCGCTTTGCCAGACAGCTATATTTGAACTCCACAAATTCCTTTGCAATTTGAAAACCCAGAGATAGATTATAGGTCTATTTCAGTAGAATACTAAACAGGACGCCGAAATAACCAGTTATCTTGAGAGCATGATTACAGCAATATATTTGTGTCACAGCACATGGTTATGCTATAAAAAGTGACTAAAGCCTATTAAAGGCTAGGAGATTCCTCCACGAAAATAAGACTTTTAATTCTTAGACCCAATCTTCTACCATTTGTCCAATTCTTTTACCATTAAGCAAGAGGCAATAACAGTATGACATGTGTTTACCATGTTTTGATCAGTCCTCAGAGACCGTGGCCATAAATTAATGCTGGCTACTATTACTGTTGGAAGATCGAAATATTCAATTTTTTCTTTTAAGTTTCTTTTAAGCTATACTTGAGTTAGCTTGAGTATAAATGGAAGACCACTAGTTAATATCAGCAGCAATGACAAGTAACCTATTCCATGAAATTTGTAACAGCTACAAATTAAAGGCATAATAAAAATCAGAAGAAGCGTATACTGAGTTATGGGAATGCTTGTTTAACTTCAGACACGTTAGCTGTGCTTATGTACGTGACATGCCTTTCCCATGATGCTCGACACATCATAGAGTCTACCCCAAGTCAAGAAAGCATTTTAACTATTCAATCAAAAGCAGAAAAAAAAGATCCCCACTGCTCACTGTCACTCACAAATCGTTCACCATAAAACGTTTGGCTACAGTTGCCGTTGTGATATTGTAATCACCATCAGAAAGCCCATCACTGTAAGTCAGTCAAGATCTGTTTGCAAAATATAATCAAGTATAATTTCATGATTCAATAAATAGTATGTAAATCTGCTATTATTGGTTTTCATATTCTTTTCAATATTACTCTTTCCATTTTCTCACTGGTAGTTATTCCGACTATTCAAATGGAATCATTGTCCTTTATTGTTATTCAAATGAAGCTTTTTTATTAGATCCTCTGACACTATATAAAAAGCTTTGCTTCTTCACCAGCAGTAATCGTACTTGGAAGGAAAATGGAAGTGACTGCCCGCAAAATTCTGAGCTCTTACTTTATGTTAGGTTATGTTTGCACCTGAAATGAGATTTTAATTTAATCGTATCAGAGGAAACCAAAGGTTTTTATTAACTACCTTTAGAAAGCAGGAAAGTATTCTTTTCCATGCAGGTTTTTTGGTTCAAAAACCTGTGAAACTATAATTCCTCTTCAATGATGTGTATAAGACACACTGACCAAATTAAACTCTAATTTCTTTCATCAAGATGGTATTCATCACCTGTGCATTTTTTCTTTTGAAAAACAGAGTAAAATTATTCTATACAAATAGTTTAAAGAAAATGTTACAACTCAGTTACATAAGCTTTTAAGCATACATTGTAGTAGATCTACAGAAAATATAATTTAAAAGGCATATAACCATAAATACACTGCTGTTGGTTTTATTAATACAACACACCGGTTCACAAAAGAAAACCTGGTTAGAGCTCTCAAAAAGAAATCTAACAAATACCGCAACAAGTTATATAAAGTTAACTGATGTGTCTGTTACCAGCAAGCAGACCTGAAAACTGTACATTTTTGTTGTATCCTACCAGCAGCTTTTCTAGGTAGAGAAATAGAATATTGTCTATTACTATAACCACAGATCTGTTTTCCAGTAGGAAAACTAACAGAAGAGCAGAACAAATGAAAATATCAGGCATTTCGCCCAAGAGCTAGAATTCCTCAGAGAAGATGAATTTCAAGGTTATTAGGATTTGTTACAAGGGTGCGTGTAGAACAGGCCGCATCAGCTGGTACGGAGACCAAGGGTGATGGATTTAGATAAGGTTGGACAAGAAATCCACAGGGTTGGGTCACACTTACCTGCTTAATATCTCTGTGTACAGAGAGAGCACTGTCTTCCGTGACATGAGGAGATGAGAAATAAAGGACGCTAGGGGCTTTTTGACCCCTGGGCGACAAAGCTAATCACATTAAACAATTCTTGTGCAATGTAAGGTACCACGTAATTGAGCACTAGCGTATTTATTCCAGGTAACAAGAGCTATAGGAATTTAGTAAATGGAAGTCAGAGACCATACAAGCACCTAGGAAGACCCTGACCACACGGACCCCAAAGACCTACATAATAATATCAAAATAATCTCCATTCCCAAGAGGCCTCAGGGAATGAATAACCTGGGAGTATGACTTCTATGACACTCGCCTCTTTTTCCAATTTACCTGCACAAATGTTCTCACGTACCTTTCCTTACCTAGAATCAGGACCCACCACGTGGAACAAAAACCTAAACGTGGGAGACCTATATATACTACAGCATTCCTGAAATACATACTGTTTAATATGAATTTAGAAATGTTAAGCAGAAGTGTTCAACCTTTCAATTAGAGAAAAACTTAAATAATATTTAAGCAGGCAAGGGCCAGAGAATTTGGGTCCTAGTTTCTACGATATAAGTTTGCTGCATGGCCTTGGGCAAGTTAGCTCCTTGACCCTGACAAGTGTCATGATTTCCACCACCTTCCCAGTTCTCAGCAGGTCCTTCACTCAAGGACAACTTTTGGCACCACTGCTTTACTTTAATGAAAGGAATGGAACTCTCTAGGTAGCCTCTGCTGATTTCTGCCCCCAGAGGTGCTTTTGGCACCAAGTAGAAGAGACCATTTGCCAACTCCATGCTTCTGTGATCAAGATCAAATTTATAGATGCTGCTACTAGTTGAGGATGTGGATTGAACTCACCTCCAGAGACTTCTGTGTTGCTCCTCCAGTTGAGTCAGCAGATGTTCAATGTATTTGTTGGAGTCCATGTATTCCTGCACATACAGACACACAAAGACAAATAAGGCCTCATCACCATAGGCACAGGATTCTAAGGCCATTTTGATCTCTACAAGAAGATTTTGGACAAGATAACCCCTTGGTCCCTCCCAGTTCTAGGAGTAGATGCTTCTGTGACTTATATGCATAGTCATTTGGGGATGAATAATATTTTCCCCATATCCTGTGATCACTCCATGAACAAAGAATGGGAGAGAAATGGAGTTCTATCAAGTCAGCATAAACATCCTCTTATTCACAGAGAAAAGCTAAATTTTATAGTCATTTACACTGTGGTCTGTTCTGCCATATAAAAGCAAGGGGTCGGGGGAGGGAAGTGAGACAAACTTACTTTCAACTGCCAACTATGTAGAAAACATACTTACTTTCAACTGCCAACTATGTAGAAAAATACAAAAAAAAATTTATATGATTTATTTCATCCTGAACCTGATACTTCTCTCCCTTTCTGTATGAAGATCCAGCCCACAGGCCTCTGTGCCTACACTACAACTGCCTTAGGCAGAACAGTGTGCAATGATTTCAGTTTTAAGGCATGCACGAAAGTTACTGTTTCATTTCTTATGGACTTAAGGTAAACTGAGAACTCTGGTTAATATTGCTACTTTTTTTTTTTACAGAATTATTTTGATAAAATTCTATATAAAATCTATTGCTCCTATAAAAATATTCACTATAATGGGTGGGAGCAGGGGAGTGGAAGAAACACAATAAGAGTTGACCTGATAGAGTGGAAAGGGCCCCGTTCCAAGTTTCTGGACCTGGATCTACCTGTGTAGCCTTGGAGAAGCCTTTTTAACTTTCCACAATATTTCAGTTAGACTAGAGAGTACCCTAAGTCCTCATCTAGCTAAAACTGTTAGAATTCTATAACACTATAATTCTATTGCAGAAAATTAGCTAAAGAGTTCTATTCTAATTAATACACATGTTTAGTTTAGTTATTTAAATGAGAACATTGGGCACATCAAAACCAAAGCAGAAATCTCTTATCACAGGAAGTTGCAGTGGTCTGTGGTTATGTTATTAAGTGTCCCGATCGAGCTTTAAACACGATTGATTGATTTATTTATTTTTAATTTATTTATTTTTGGCTGCACTGGGTCTTCATTGCTGCTCACAAGCTTTCTCCAGTTGCAGCGAGCGGGGGTTACTCTTTGTTGCAGTGCACGGGCTTCTCATTGCGGTGGCTCCTCTTTGTTGCGGAGCATGGGCTCTAGGTGCATGCGCTTCAGTAGTTGTGGCACGCAAGCTCAGTAGTTGTGGAATGCAGGCTCTAGAGTGCAGGCTCAGTAGTTGTGGAGCACGGGCTTAGTCGTTCCATGGCATGTGGGATCTTCCCGGACCACGGCTCAAACCCGCATCCCCCTGCATTGGCAGGCGGATTCTTAACCACTGCACCATGAGGGAATCCCTAAACACCATTTAGAACACTCAAAATTCTTAAAGATATTTTCAAATACATCCCATCAAAAAAAATTTAAAGTGTTTCCAAGTAAAAACAAATATATAAACTTCAAAGTCACCCAACCAATCTTCATTCAATTGTCTTTTTTCAACATCTATTATATGTCAAGTGCTGTTCCAACTTCCGTAGATATTGTAATAACTAAGAGGGAGAAAGTTCCTGCCCTCAGAGAGCTTACATTCTGTAGAGAGATACATAACAAGTAAGTGAGCAGATTGATTTCAGATTGGTCACATGCTAGGAAGGAAATAACAGGTGACAGGAGGGACTTTAAATGGGGAAAGCACCATCTTCATACACCATGGTTGGAGGAGGACTCTGAACAAATGAGTTTTGGGTTAAGACCTGAGAGAGAAGGAGGCAGAGAAAGGAAGAGACCAGGGAGAACACCGCAGGCAAAGGAAATGGCATATGCAAAGGTCCTCAAATGTCGTATTTAAGGAACAGAAAGGAAGCCATTGTGTCCAGGAGCAGAGCCTGGGGTGTGTATTCTAAAATGAAGTTGGAGAGGAAAGCAGGGGCCAAATCACATGCAAGCTCTGAAAAACAGTTAGATTTAAACCAGTAGATTTGTTATTCTGTTCATTCTTCTTAGCTCAAGTCGGAGGTGGAAGCTGAAAGGTGATTACAAATATGATCTTTGGATCAAAGAGATTTAGGTTCAAAGTACCTGGTTTTGGTACTTACTAGGTGTACCTCCTCAGGCCAAGTTATTTAATCTCTCTAAACCTTATTTTTTTTCAGAGAGATAAATAATAATTTAAAAGGTGTTGGAAGGATTAAATAAAACAGTTTAAGCATATACCACATGCTAAGCAGTGAGCAGAGCCTTTTCTATAGGATCAAACCCCTTCTCAAAAGGCAAACCACTTTACAAGGTGAAGTTTATATCCATTGTCTCTTCTCTTACTCAACTTCAAGATGTTTAAGTGTATGCTTCTTTTTTTTGGCTGCACTGGGTTTTCATTGCTGTGTGCGGGCTTTCCCTAGTTGTGGTGAGCGGGGGCTACTCTTCGTTGCGGTGTGCGGGCTTCTCATTGCGGAGGCTTCTCTTGTTGCAGAGCACAGGCTCTAGGTGCGTGGGCTTCAGTAGATGTGGCTCATGGGCTCTAGAGTGCAGGCTCAGGAGTTGTGGCTCACGGCCTTAGTTGCTCCTCGGCATGTGGGATCTTCCTGGACCGGGGTCAAATCCATGTCTCCTGCACTGGCAGGCAGATTCTTTTTTTGTGGTACGCGGGCCTCTCACTGTTGTGGCCTCTCCCGTTGTGGAGCACAGGCTCCAGACGCGCAGGCTCAGTGGCCATGGCTCACGGGCCCAGCCTCTCCGCAGCATGTGGGATCCTCCTGGACCGGGGCACGGACCTGTGTCCCCTGCATCGGCAGGCGGACTCTCAACCACTGCACCACCAGGGAAGCCCAGCAGGCAGATTCTTAACCACTGCGCCATCAGGGAAGTCCCTAAGTGTATGCTTCTTTAATTATAGTTGAATTTTAGAATAGGTAGTTAGAGATTAACAATAACAATACAGATTTTCAAGCATTAAATGTAGGTATTGCTGGATTGTGGTTTAAAAGCTATTTCAAATACAATACTGGCTGCTTTCATTAATTTTCCATAAAAATTACTCTAATGATGTCTTAAACAACATAACAATGGGAAACTAGGATTATGGATTTTCATCCTTCTTTTCAGTTTAATTTTTCATCATAGCATGCTTACTTTAATATCCAATTTTATGTTACTTGCACATTTATTGTGGTATTGCCTATACCCCACCCCTACACATACACACACAAATAGACACCAACTGAAATGAACTGAGAAAAAAAAGATGATGCTTACATGTGCTTTTTGTTAAATGAAACAAGTTTTTCCCTGCCTAAAAGAACTTAGGCAGCATCCTCATATATTTATCATTCCTGGCCCCTGAATTGGAGAAATTCATTAACTAATAATAAATCCTTACCATTCTTTAAGAATAAAATAGGATCATTCTACTAGGAATCACCTTGGAGATTAACTCCCAGGAAACAATGGAGGGTGATCACAGTGGGGCTGGCAGTGCTCCACACTGGAACTACAGTCATAGCAAGTACAATGTTATAGCGACTGTGCCTATAGTGTCAGCTTTGGTATAAAGCGCATACTGAATGTTCTTAACATGGGCTCCAATATTCCAGAGTATCAAAGGCACAGGCAGAAAGAAAGGGGATGGCAAAGTTCTACCTCAGTATAACATAGCTCCCCAAATTGCCTGAAAGA
Organism: Neophocaena asiaeorientalis asiaeorientalis; assembly: GCF_003031525.2. Lineage (NCBI taxonomy): Eukaryota > Metazoa > Chordata > Mammalia > Artiodactyla > Phocoenidae > Neophocaena > Neophocaena asiaeorientalis. The sequence goes on from NW_020175011.1 coordinate 844,044, forward strand.
CATTGGATATTGGGAGACCTCGCAGAAAAGATTTTAAAAATGCAGATGGACAGAAGGTAGTACATACACTGTCTGCTGGTGATCCCAGGGTCTATGCGGATCACTTTAGAATGAGTAAAGTGAAAACATACAACACAGAACCCATGAAGAAGTACTGGAGGACAAGAGAAAGGGAACGTCACCCTCAATCACAGGAGAAGGCATCAAATCTGAAAATGATTTTCAAGAAAGTACTTTAGAAAAAACCTTAACATGTTTGGTAGTATCCAGAAAGACATGACTCTCCAAAACATGTGCAGAAAGCTTAAAAAAAGACACTGAGATAAAAAGATAGGATTAAATTTAAAACAAGACGAGCTGAAAAGAGAATAAAATGAAATAAAAATGGAGCTGGGTGAGCTAAGAATTTCAAGGAAATATAAACTGCAATAGCAGAATGGAAACTTGTTGACCTTTACATTGTGATTTTTATTATGGGATGACTCTCCACAACATGAAATTGTGCTTCAGAGAAGAGTGGATAATGGATTATGGTATATCGGCACTAAGTGATCACACAAATGAAGTCTACTGCTCAGTATCTCATCTAGAAACAAATCGAACTCCCCAACCCAAGTACTTAAATATTCCTCAGTATCCATGGGGGATTGGTCCCAGGACCAATTCCTGGTGATACCAAAATCCATGGATGCTCAAGTCTTTTATAGTCAGCCCTCTGTATGCACAGATGTGGAACCCATGGATACAAGGTTGACTGCACTCACTAAGCCTTCTACTATTTCTACAGTATGATTCAATTAGTGTATATATAGTCCAGTTAGTGAAGATTAATACTGCTGTAACCTAGAAGAAAAGCACACACCCATCTCCCCATCGTCCTTGGTGTCAATGTTCACTGTCTCTAACATTATCCGTGAAAAATGTCAGCTTCCCCAGGCTTGCTTTGCCCAGCATGTACTTCTCATGTCACTGAGCACAAAGACTTTATTCAAATATAGTTATTAACTTGATGAACACTGTATTCTACTTATTTTCCTTATGACAAACCTATATTGGATACAATAGTAGAATTGACAATAAAAACACATACACAGTCCTGTGAAGGACAAACAATCTAGGTAAATTAAATAAAGGATAAAGATGAAAATGAAGAGAGACATGATGGATATTAGGTCAGAAAATGTAGGTTTATGTATCAATTATAGCTTTTGAGTACTTGACAAGATTTGTAAGGTAAACAGTGATCAAGGGATAATTAAAGAAACATTTCAGAATAGGATAGAGAAAAAAAAAACAACACTTGATTTTACACATCAAAAAGGCTCCTCACATTCCAGGTAGAGGTTATGGAAAATCATCCACCCACATAAGGGCTGGAAAGAAAAGTAGCGTGTGTGTTTGGGGTGGGGATTGGGATGACAGCAAGCACCCAAACAGACAAATGGTCTCCTATCAAGGATTTTAAAAAGGCTGGTTGCAGGGCTTCCCTGGTGGCGCAGTGGTTGGGAGTCCGCCTGCCAATGCAGAGGACATGGGTTCGTGCCCCGGTCCGGGAAGATCCCACGTGCCGTGGAGCAGCTGGGCCTGTAAGCCATGGCTGCTGAGCCTGCACATCCGGAGCCTGTGCTCCGCAATGGGAGAGGCCACAACAGTGAGAGGCCTGTGTACCGCAAAAAAAGAAAAAAAGACTGGTTGCATAGCTTCTGGCCACCCCAGATGTCCACTGAAATAAGACACATAGACAAACCTTTGTGTCTTAATCCATAAACATCCCCAATAAAGTAGCTTCTATATAACAAAGCAACAGAAAGACATTCTCAGCTTTACATGAATTCAGAAAATAAAGTGCCTACCTTAATTAAAACTACATGTGTGGGAGGCTGGGGGGAAGTGCTCCAATGTGGAGGCTCACCTTGAATTCACCTTGCCCCACGGACACACCAAATCTACAGCTGCATATGGAATAATTCCCTTTGAAAAAGAACTGAAAACTAGCTGAACTGCCCCATCCACAATAAATGATAAAAGGACCATATTGAGATAGGTAGGAGAGACAGAGACGTGGTCTCACCAAAAACTCCATGCCTGGTGCAGAGCCCCACAATAGGGAGGGAATCTCACAAATCCAGAGCTCCTCCCCTAGGGTGAGGGGTTTGTGCTCCGTATCAGCCTCTCCAGCCCTTGGGACCTACAACAGAGAGATGAGCCCCCAAAATGTCTGGCTTAGAAACCAAAGGAGTTCACATCCAAGGGACCCAAAGGGCTGTGTGAACTAAAAATGCCACCTGCCATATCAGTAAACAAAGGATGCTGCAGCCATCAAGCCGTCACATTACAGCTGCCCCCAACGCTGAGCCCTGAGGAAACTCAGGATGGAAACAGGATGCCCGCCATCTAGCGGTCAGCTGCTGCAGCCACCCCCGACGGTGCACCCTGGGGAGACTCAGGATGAGAAGCACAGGATACTGGTCCCCAAGAGCTGAGGTGCCCATCAAAGGGATGATTTCAGTGAGCCCAGAATTTGCATCTTCCCATACATAGAAAAGCACTAGATTCCTTAACCTGAGCTATCTGGTTTTCCTTAATTAACAGTAATCTTTGATGTTCCGACTACCTGGTCTTTGTTGCAAAAACTCCTATATGTCCTGGCTCCTGCCCTTGCCTCTTCAGAGCAGTCCCTCAGTTATCGGAGATGCTGCGTCCCAGGCTTAAGTCCTCAGTTTTGTCCACCAAATAAAACATAACCCTCAACTTTTAGATGGTGCATTTTTTTTCAGTCGACGGTTGAAGTGAACTGAGATTCTCCTTTCAAAAAGCTTGACATATATACACTACTATGTATAAAATAGATAACTAATGAGAGCCTAATGTATAGCACAGGGAACTCTACTCAATGATCTGTGGTGACCTAAGTGGGAAGGAAATCTGAAAAAGAGTGGATATGGTATACATATAACTGATTCACTTTGCTGTACAGCAGAAACTAACACAACACTGCAAAGCAACTGTACTCCAATAAAAAGTCATTTAAAAATACATACATACATACATCAATAAATAAAAGGCTTGCATGAGGTCTCACTTGCCCTAGGACCCAGTGCAAAAGTAGCAGTTTGAAAAGTGCCCGGAATGTGAAGGAGATTCCTATGCTAATCTTCAAGCATCTGCCGGAGGAACAAGAGATGGTTGGGGACTCTTTCTGGAGACTGGGGTGCTGGCAGACACCATTCTGCACTCTCCCTCTACCCTGTTAGCACAGGCAGGTGTGCAGACATGGGACCCTCCCACTGTCTTGGTAAGGCAGGCAGGGATGAGTAGATGCAGCATTCCCTCACTCCCTGGCTGGGACCAGCTAGTGAGAGCAGTCATGACACTCTCCCACTCCCTTGCTGAAACTGGCAGGGGAGCACAGACAAGGATTTTTCCTGATGTCATGCCAAAGCCAAGGAGCATGTCCTGCCCCCTATGCACTCCAGATGCCCTTCTAGAGCCAGCAGGTGCATGCGATCCACAAAGAGGATGCCTTCTGATCACCTAGCCCTGGTGGCCAATGGGACTTGCATTCCTGGGCTCCATGGGACTGTAACAATTAGAAAGATAGCTCTTGGCAGGCTACCACCCCCAGGGCACTGCACAGGCAGCAGACTGAAACACACCTCCAGTCTTCCTATGAAAAAGGCCTATTTGCTTGTCCTGGAGATTCAGCCTGAGGCTTCAGGCTTGCCACACATCTAGAGAGTACAGAGGCACTCTCAGGGAATGTAAGACACTATCCTTGCACACTCCCTTCGCCTCACTGCAGCTCAATGATACCTCCCAGAAAGGAGCTTATACACTTGTCTAGAGGTCTGATTTATGGAAATGTTGCCCAAGGGTCATCTCCAGATCTCCTGTTCTGGAGGCCAGCAGGGTTTATGATTATGGTCCATAGGACTATATACGTGCATACTTCAAAACCTGTTGCCCGAGGGTTTGACTTTCAAACAGCCCAAAACTAAGTGCAAAATGAGATCCTTCCTCTTGGAACACTGACAGGTCTTGGCACACCCTCAACACCAGGAACCTATCAAGAATAAATCAGGCTGCTTAGACAATCACAAAATTTCAAAAGACAACCAACCACTAGGGCAAGGTTGAATCACCTACACAAGGCCAACTACTTCAAGACTCAGAGAGGTAGCTGTTTCACCAATACATAGAAACAGCATCAAACAAAAGGACAAAACAGAAATATGTTATTAAAGAAAGAACAAGACAACACTTCAGAAAGAGATTTTAGTGAAATGAAGATAAGTAATCTACCTGATAAAGAATTCAAAGTAATAGTCAAAATTGCTCACTGAACTCAGAAGAAGAGATGAACAAGTGAGAACTTCAGCAAAGAGATAGAAAATATAAAGAAGCACAGAACAGAAGTCACAGAGCTGAGAACACAAAAACTGAACTAAAAAACACACTAGAAGGATTCAACAGCAGACTAGACAAAGCAGTAGAAAGAATCAGTGTTCTGGAAGTCAAAGCAAGGATACTCATCTAAACTGAGCTGCAAAATAATAATAATAATAATGATACAAGTAAAAATAAAGTGAGGAGATTTTAAGGGATCTATGGGAAAACACCAAGAGGACTCACATTAACATTATGTGGGTCTAAGGAGAAGACAGAGAGAAAGGGGCAGAACTTATTTGAAGAAATAATGGCTAAAAATTTCCGTAACTTGGGAAAGAAAACAGACATCCAGGTCCAGGAAGCCCAGAGAACTCCAAATAAGATGAACCTCAAGAGATCTACACCAAGATACATTATACTTAAAATGTCAAAAATTGAAGACAATACAAGAACCTTAAAAGCAGCAAGAGAAAAGCAACTTGTTATGTGTGAGGGAAAGCCAATAAGACTAGCAGCATATTTTTTTAGCAGAAACATTATGGGCCAGAAGGGAGTGGCATGGTATATTCTCAGTGCTGAAAGAAAAAAATTCCAACCAAGAATACTCCACCCAGCAAGATTATCACTCATCCTGAAAGGAGAGATAGAGTTTTTCAGTCAAACAAAAGTTAGATGAGTTCATCACCACCAAACCAACCTAACAAGAAATGTTAAAGGGACTTCTTTAAACTGAAAAGAAAGGTCACTAATTAATAACAAGAAAAATATATGAAAGTCAAATTCTCACTGGTAAAGATAAATATTTAGCGAAGATAGTGGATTAATCACTTATAAGGTTAGTGTCAAGTTTAAAAGACAAAAGTAGCAAAATTAACAAAAATACAATAATTATTTAAGGGATACCTAAGAGACAGAAGTAAAAATATGAAATGTAGTGGAGAGGTAAAGATGTAGAGTTTTGGAATAAGCTCAAATTTAAGTCAGTATTAACTTAAAATGGACTTTTGTATACATAGGACATTATATGTGAACCACATGATAACCACAGAGCAAAAACCTAGAGTAGATACACACACACAAAAGAGAGAATGTAATCTCAACATAACAACTAAAGGAATCTCAACTAAACTAAGTCATCAAAGCACAAGGAAAGAGACCAAAAGAAGAAAGTAACAGAGAGAAACTACAAAAAGACAGGCAGAAAAATTAACAAAATGGAAGTAAATTAATATTTATCAATAATTACCTTAAATGTAAATGGGCTAAATTCTTCACTCTAAAGACAGAGTGACTGAATTGATTAAAAATCAAAACAAAACAAAAACAAAACAAAGCAAAACAAACAAGACTCGTCTATATGCTGCCTACAAGAGACCCACTTTAGATATAAGGACATACATGCACTGAAAATGAAGGGATGGAAAAAGATATAGCATGCAAATATTCAATAGAAACAAAAAGAAAGCTGGGATAGCTATACGCATATCAGACAAAATAGACTTTATAACAAAGTCTGTAGTAATGGACAAAGAAGGACACTACGTAATGATAAAAGGGTCAATTCAACAAGAATATGTAATTTTTAAAATATATATGCACCCAACATAGAAGCACCTAAATATAAAAAGCAAATATTAACAGACCTAAAGGGAGAAAGTACAACAATACAATAATAGTAGGGGAGTTTAATACCCTACTTTATCAGTGGATAGATCATTCAGACAGAAAATCATAAGAAAACACCAGCCTTAATGACACTTTACATCAGGTTGACTTAATAGACATATACAGAATATTCCATCCAAAAGCAGCAAAACACATTCTTTTCAAGTACACATGGAACATTCTCCAGGACAGATCATACATTAAGCCATAAAACAAATTTCAATAAATTTAAGGAGACTGAAATCACATCAAGCATTTCTTCCAACCACAATGGCATGAAACTTAAAATCAATTACAAGACTGTAAAACTCACAGATACGTGGATATTTAACAACATGCTACATACAACCGCTGGGTCAATGAAAGAAATCAGTGGAGAAATAAAAACATACTTAGAGACAAATGAAAATGAAATACAACATACCAAAACCTATGTGATGCAGCAAAAGCAGTTCTAAAAGGGAAGCTCACAGAAATACTGGCCTACTTCAAGAAGGAAGAAAAATCTCAAATAAACAATCTAACTTTACACCTAAAGAAACTAGAAAAAGAAGAAACAATGTTAGTAGAAGAAAGTAAATAATAATAATCAGAGCAGAAATAAAATAGAGGCTAAAAGGACAATAGGAAAGTCAGTAAAACTAAGAGCTGATTCCTTGAAAAGATAAACAAAATTGACAAACCCTTAGCCAGACTCACCAAGAAAAAAAGAGGCCTTAAATAAATAAAATCCAAAATTGAAGAGGAGATGTTACAACTGATAGCATAGAAATATAAAAGATCTTAAAAGACTACTCTGAACAATTATATGCCAACTCATTGGACAACATAGAAGAAATGAATACATTCTTAGAATCACACAATCTTTAGAGACTGAATTAGGAAGAAATAGAAAATCTGAACAGACCAAAACACATGAAGAGATTGTGGGAGGGTTCTGATTACCAATTCAAACAAAAGTTTGGTACCAGATGGCTTTTCTAGTGGATTTTATCAAACATTCAAAGAAGAGTTAATACCTATCCTCCTCAAATTCTTTCAAAACGTTTAAGAGGAGGAAATGCTTCCAAACTCATTTGATGAGGCCAGCATCACTGTGACACCAAAATCCAGACAAGCACATCACCATATATGAAAATTACAAGTCAATATCCCTGATGAACACAGATGTAAAAATCCTCAACAAAATGTTAGCAAATTGCATTCAACAATACATTAAAAGGATGATACACCATGATCAAGTGGGATTTATTCAAGGGATGTAAGGACGGTTCAACATCAACAACATCTGCAAAGCAATGTGATACACTACATTAACAAAATAACGAATACAAACCATATGATCATCTCAACAGATGTACAAAAAGCTTTTGACAAAATTCAATATCCATTTATGTTAAACTTTCAACAAAGTGAGTACAGAGGGAATGTACCTCACCATAATAAAGGCCATGTATGAGAAGCCTACAGCTAACATACTCAACAGTGAAAAGCTAGAAGTGTTTCCTCTAAGATCAGGAACAAGATAAGAATGTCCACCCTCCCCATTTCTATTCAACATAGTATTGGAAGTCCTTGCCAGAGCAATTATGCAAGGAAAATAAAAGGCATCCAAATTGGAAAGAAATAAGTAAAACTGTCACTATTTGCAGATGAAATGATTTTATATAGAGAAAACCCTAACCTTTTCACAAAAAGACTGTTAGAACTACTAAACAAATATAGTGAAGTGGCAAGGCATAAAATGTCTATACACTAACAGAAAAAGAAATTAAGAAAACAGACCCATTTACAACTGCATCAAAAAGAATAAAATACCTAGAAATAAATTTAACCAAGAAGATGAAACACCTATACTATGAAGACTCTAAGACACTGAAGAAAGAAACTGAAAACACAAAGAAATGGAAAGATATTCCATGCTTATGGATTGGAATAGTTAATATTGTTAAAATGTCCATATTACTCAAAGGAATCCATAGAGTCAATGCAATACCTATCAAACTTCTAATGTTATTTCATAGGAACAGAACAAACAATCCTAACCTTAGTATGGAAACACAAAAGACTGTGAAAAACCAAAGCAATCTTGAGAAAGAAGAACAAAGCTGGACGTATCATGCTCCTGGATTTCAAATTATTTTATAAAGCTAGAGTAATCAAAACAGTGTGGCACTGACATGAAAACAGACACATAGATCAATGGAACAGAACAGAGAATCCAGAAATAAATGTACAAGTATACAGTCAATTAATTAGTGACAAAGGAGCCAAGAATACACAATGGAAAAAGGGTGTCTCTTCAATAAATGGTGTTGGGAAAAGTGGACAGCCACTTGCAAAAGAATGAAACTAGACCACTATCTTACACCATACCCCAAAATTAACTCAAAATGGATTAAAGACTTGAATGTAAGACCTGAAGTCATAAAACTCCTAAAAGAGAAAATAGATGGCAATCTCCTTGATATGAGTCTTTGTGGTGAATTTTTAAATCTGACTCCAAAAGCAAAGTCAAAAAAAGCAAAAATAAACAAGTGGGACTACATCAAACAAAAGAAGCTTTTGCATAGCAAAGTAAACCATCAACAAAAGGCAGAGACAACCTTCTGAAAGGGCGAATATATTTGCAAATCGTATACCTGATAAGGAGTTAATATCTAAAATATAGAACTTATACAACTCAATAGCAAAAAACAAACAAACAAAAAAAAAAAACCCAAACAATCTGATTTTTAAATAGGCAGAGGATTTGAATAGATATTTTTCTAAAGAAAGCCAATGAACAGTCAACAGGTACATGAAAAGATGTCCAATATCACTAGTCATCAGGGAAATGTGAATCAAAATTACAATGAAATAACACCTCACACCTGTTAGAATGGCTATTACCAAAATGACAAGTCTTGACAAGGATGTGGAGAAAAGGGTACTCCCATGCTCTGTTGGTGGGAATATAAATTGGTACAGCCACTTTGGAAAACAGCATGGAGTTTCCTCAAAAAATTAAAACTAGGACTACCATATGATCTAGTAATTCCACTTCTTGGTATTTATCTTAAAAAATCCCCACAAAACCCCTAACTCGAAAAAAATATATGCACCCCCATGTTCATTGCATTATTTACAATAGCCAAGATATGGAAATAACCCAAGTGGCCATCAATGGATGAATGGATAAAGAAAAAGTGGTATATCTATCTATCTATCTATAAATAATACATACAAACAATGGAATATATTATTTAGCCACAAAAAAGAATGAAATCTTGCTATTTGTGACAACCTTGGACCTTGAGAAAATTAAGCTAAGCAAAATAATTCAGAAAAAAAAGATAAATACTGTATGATTTCACTCATATGTGGAAACTCAAAAACAAAAACTAAACAAAACCAAAATCATATATACACAGAGCAGAATGGTGGTTGCCAGAGGGAAGGGGGCTGGGGAGTCGGCAAAATTGGTGAAGGGGTTCAAAAGGTAAAAACTTCCAGTTACAGAATAAATAAGTAATGGGGGAGGTACTGTATAGCATAGTGATTATAGTCAATAATATTGTAGAGCATACTGGAAAGGCGCCAAGAAAGTAAATCCTAAAGTTAACTTTCTGTGGTGATGGATGCTATCAAGATTTACTATGGTGGTCATTTCACAGTGCATACAAATATCAAATCATTGTCCTGTATACCTGAAACCAATATAATATTATATGTCAATAAAATCTCAATAAATTTTAAAAAAGTATGTGTATCTTAAACTTTCTTAAAAGTTTGTGTATATATACAAGCATATACAAATATCCAAGAGATGAGTAAAAAGTATTTACCAGATATGTACATGTGTATATGTATGTATGTGCATGTGTGCATATACACATACATTCTATACTGAACAGTGAATAAAAAATATGGAATTAAAAATATAAAAGGAAGGTTCAAAATTATTTAAACAGATTTTTTTATGTCTATAATGTAACTACAATTATAAAATTAAATATAAACATCCTAGAAAGAGGACGTAGAGTACACATTATGGATCTTTGTGGTTGACAGAAAGAGGACGAAGACAAAGAGGGAAGCTGGAGGATGCAAAGTCTCTCTGTACGTAGAGACTTAAGTACAAGGGTGTGCTTTGCCTACACATTTAACAGTTGGGAAAAGCAATTAAGTAATACGTCAAGGAAATTAAAACATCCATGTACATTTGATCCAGAAATTCCATGTCTAGGAATCATCCTGAGTAAAATGTCAAAACTAATGATGTTCAAAATAGTATTTACAGCAATATAAGAAAAAAACCTGATGTCTTGGGTTCCAAAAATAAAGGATTGTTTAAAATAAAGCACACTATCCATTTGGAGAATTATACAATTCCTTAAATTTGTAAAGAACATAATAAAATGGATAACAGCATAATATTAGGTGAAAGAAGCATGATGTAAAACTGCATAATCCTATATATCACAGTTTTGAAAATATATAAAAGATCAAAAGACAATAAAGCAAACAATATATGGTAGTATTACAGGCTAAATTATTTTCTTCTGTATACTTTTCTCTTTCTAGTTTCAAAATACTACATACTCACTATATAAATATTAAAAGTGATCAATATTATTTAGAAAAATACAGTCCAAAAATAATGTCCACAAAGTCTTAATTATAATTAAATTTTAGAAAGCTGGATCTAAAATACCACAATAAAACAAAATCCTTTATATTAGTCTAAAGATAAGCTGGTGTTTGAAACAGTGAAGCCTTTTTTTTCACTTGTCCTTGTCAATGTTCTGCTAAAAGTATTTCACCCAAGTTAGGATTGGTGAGGAACACCAAGTTACACCACAACATATTTGTATAATATGTTTTAAAATTTTTACAAAGGTACAGCATGTTCCTTGGCTAAAATTTATGCAAATTACAATCATTTTGGACATATATTTCAGGAAATTTGCTGTTCACTTCTTTAATGTACATGTTTCAGGGCAATTAGTACGAAAAATTTAAAGCAATTATATTTATAGATATACTGAACATTGCATATCTGTGTAGTATAAGCCCACTTAATGTGAACCTCATACTGTCTGATCTGGGTCAGTTTTGAGAGAAGCCCATTATAAATTAATTCTAATGATGAGAGGATCTCATTTTTCATTCACATCAAGTGGAGTTTAAAATATAGTACTATTTCAAAGCTTGCAGAGATCCAAAATCCCTCCTAATAATCTTCATGTTATAATCAGCGTCATTTACGTCAGCTTGTGAAATTCTGTCAGCAGTTTTATCACTCCTAATGTAAGATTCCCAATCCACCTATGGGCAAAGCAGCACAAACTGGGAGGCCAGCTGTTCAAATCAACAGAACCAGCATGAGTTACAGGATTTTCCATACTTAGAAAATGACTACTATAACAAGTGATGCTGCCCTCAAAAGTTATTTTGTCACCTTAATGAAAAGGTATACCTAGGGGACAAGAGGAAGATGGTGGAAGAGTAAAACGCGGAGATCACCTTCTTCCCCACAGATACACCAGAAATACATCTACACGTGGAACAACTCCTACAGAACACCTACTGAACGCTGGCAGAAGACCTCAGACCTCCCAAAAGGCAAGAAAGTCCCCACGTACCTGGGTAGGGCAAAAGAAAAAAGAATAAACAGAGACAAAAGAATAGGGACGGGACCTGCACCTCTGGGAGGGAGCTGCGAAGGAGGAAAGGTTGCCACACACTAGGAGCCCCTTCACGGGCGCAGACTGCGGGTGGCGGAGGGGGGAAGATTTGGAGCCACGGAGGAGAGCACAGCCACAGGGATGCGGAGGGCAAAGCGGAGAGATTCCCGCACAGTGGATCGCTGCCGACCGGCACCGACCGGCACTCACCAGCCCTAGAGGCTTGTCTGCTCACGGGCCGGGGCGGGCGGGGGCTGGGAGCTGAGGCTCAGGCTTCGGTCAGACGCAGGGAGAGGACTGGGGTTGGCGGCGTGAACACAGCCTGAAGGGGGTAGTGCGCCACGGCTAGCCTGGAGGGAGTCCGGGGAAAAGTCTGGAGCTGCCAAAGAGGCAAGAGACTTTTTCTTTCCTCTTTGTTTCCTGGTGCGCAAGGAGAGGGGATTAACAGCGCCGCTTAAAGGAGCTCCAGAGATGGGCGTGAGCCGTGGCTAAAAGCGCGGACCCCAGAGACGGGCAGGAGACGCTAAGGCTGATGCTGCTGCCACCAAGAAGCCTGTGTGCGAGCACAGGTCACTCTCCACACCTCCCTTCCGGGGAGCCTGTGCAGCCTGTCACTGCCAGGGTCCTGGGATACAGGGACAACTTACCCAGGAGAACGCACAGCGCGCCTCAGGCTGGTGCAACGTCACGCCGGGCTCTGCCGCCGCAGGCTCCACCCCTTCCGCACCCCTCCCTCCCCCCCGGCCTGAGTGAGCCAGAGCGCCCGAATCAGCTGCTCTTTTAGATTCTGCTCTTTTAACCCCGTCCTGTCTGAGCAAAGAACAGACGCCCTCTGGCGACCTACACGCAGAGGCGGGG